>NW_027118096.1:0-157720 GCF_038497915.1 Lipomyces doorenjongii
ATGTGCGATAGTCGCGCGTTTACTGTGCCTGGCTACTCGCGATATTAGCCTCAGCAATCCTGTGCGGCGCACTTACAGGATACACGTGCTTGATTATGCAGAATATCTTGACACAAGCCCCTTGGTCTTACCAGTACTTGGGTCTGCTGGCCTTACCTAGCGCGCGAACAACTCAACAAAATGCAACTAATCTCCTGTTTGCGGAGGATGCTCAAACCGTCCCGAGCCAACCCCTCATTTGGTTCGGGATCTTGGCTATCTCGCACATTCACATATTATATGTAATTTACGGACTCTCATCATACTGAAAGTACTATTGTAGTATCGCAAGAACAATCGGATTGGCCTGACAGCCCTGGCTTCTCCGGCAGACACCAGCGCGGCACTAGCGGGTGCTCGCGTTCATGCCCACTCACCACGTCCGACTGCCACGGTCCCAACACTATCAGTCAGACAAAAGTGCACTTACTTCGTCTTCGAAGCTAATGTGCGCAATTAGCGTAATATGACATGGGTATATATGTTCATTATCAATCGCACCGATCAAAGTTAGATGTGCGGCTCATCTGCAGCCCTAATCCTGCAAGACGCGCTAACCCAACGCGTTGCGTCATGGATAACCAATTCGTAGTTCCCTAGCCTAACTCACTTCCACCGCGAGCATGACGTCATTGAAGGCTGGCGGTCACGTGTCAGTTGCTAAACCTTAGATCCAGTTGATGACCAAGACATCCTCTACTTGATAGGACACAACTATTTGCGCTTCTATTCCGTTACCGAGTAGTACTGTGCCACGTTTTCCCAGTTTGACGTGCGATTGCTGTGGTTCCTGGTAGCAAGAGAACTGGACAAAATGCTGGTATCACTGAATGTATGATCGGATTAGTCGGATGTAATATTGATTACTGATGAGTTACTAGACTGTTTTTGCAGTGCCGCTTCATTGCAATGGTTGTGTTGACGATGTCACTAGCGCGTTAAAGCAGGTTGATGGTGAGAGTCTAGTCTTTTGTCCCTTTTCTAGGTGCAAATTTTCGGCTGTGGAGTATTCGCGTAGGTGCTGACTGATTGTGAGGCATCGACAAAATACAATGCGATTTATCGAAGCAATTAGTTTCCGTCAAAGGCAGCGGTATGTTGAGTAGTTCATTATATATAGCTGCTACTGAAACTTTCTTAGCCCCCCCGTCGTCTATTGTCAAGGCAATTCAGGGAACCGGTCGCGATGCCATCGTTCGAGGCAGCGGTGAACCAAACAGTATGTGCTGTGTCCCCATTCATTCACGTCATTTGGTACTTGCTAACGAGCTTAGGCTCCGCTGTCTGCATCCTCGAGACTCATGAGCCAGCCCACAACGCCACTCCAGTCCGTGGTCTCGCTCGCTTAGTGAAGGCTTCATCACAGAGCACGCTCTTTGACCTGACGCTCTCTGGAATGCGTCCCCGCACGACGTATTTTGCCAGCATCCGCAACGCCGGCGACATCTCCCGGGGGCCCCTCAGCACTGGTGGCCTGTACAAGTCTATTGGCTCCGTGACCGTCGACGAGCACGGCAGCGGGCAGGCGTTCATAGTGAAAGAGGATATGCCTATCTGGGAAGTAATTGGCCGGTCCATGGTCGTTGGCTTGGATAAGGATTGCAAGAAAATGTTTTTGGAGGATGTGGTCGGTGTCATTGCTAGGAGTGCTGGTGTGTGGGAGAATGAGAAGACGGTGTGTAGTTGTTCAGGAAAGACCATTTGGGAAGAGAGGAAGGATGCTGTGTCGAAGGGTATGGTGTGAGTTATTTACTTTTCGCGCGGGAAATATATATGTCATATAGGAGCATGCATGGTTTAGTCATATGAAGAACGGTTTGAATGATTTATTGCTCACGTGCCCCACTAGCTGTTTAATGCGAGATGTGGGTGATCCGCTGTCATGATTGGTAGGATGTCAACAGCGACAATTTGGATTATCAGGCCAAGTGAGAATATGCAGCTCCCTTGTTATGAACATTGACTGTTAAAGCAAGAGAGAATCAAACGTGAGGAGGACTTCGGATTAAATATCTTCTCCATGACAGTATAAATATTGAACGAAAGTCCCGCTACCTAGTCGACAAGGCTGACATTCTATCCATGGCTGCGTAGCAAACTTAGAAGAGAGTACCTCATATTGATCCAAATAGCTCATGACCAATAAAACACGGCAGTAATGTCCTCACGTTAACTGAGCGACTGCTCATGTCAAGCATGCCTTCCTATGGCTACTATCCTCCTATTGGTAAGCAGAGATCTATTGCCTCCATTGCCTACGCTGCGACGAAATGCACGGTATAGACAATAATAGGAATCAAGCCGAAGCTAACATCCCTAACCCCGAGTACATGAGACACAAAGCCCTCGACAAATATGCTTTTGGCGTAGGCAGTGAGTAGCGCAAGGGCGTGTGCGGCTGTGGCGGCATACCTGCTCTGCTGACGAGAGCTGCTCGAGTATGTAATCAGTAATACTCATCTCTCGATCTTCGATGAAGTTCCAATGCATTCGAGCCGATTAGAAGCAGATTTCTTTCAAGAATTTGTTCTTTCTTCGTCTTTATTTGTTTAAAGGCACTATTAGCCCAAACTGTCCTGTCGGACGGACACAATTTGAACAACTTTTGGTCCAGTATCCAAATCAATGACTTCTTCACCATCGACAACTGTGCTTGTGCCCCAGATTCGAGGCACGCTGGCGCATTCAGACAGAATCGTTCTGCCACAATCAGTTCTCGAGCAACTGCTTTCCGAAGCCGGTCGAGAGTCATTGCCCTCGCCACTCACTTTCCGCCTATTTAATCCGGCAACCAATGCATTCACACACTGCGGAGTCCGCGAATTCTCGGCTCCAGAATCCACAGTGCTGGTATCCCGACAAATTGCCTCGACTCTCGGAATTTCTGAAAAGCAGTTGCAAGCCTCGTCGTCCCAAGACGGAGGGTCCACCGCTCCCGTCATCGAGATCTCGAAATGCGATCTACCAAAGGGCACGTTCGTCTCGTTATGTCCGCTCGATGCGAATTATCTTACTATCGACGATAACTGGAAAGCCTTACTCGAATCGGCGTTGCAGGCTTCGTACACGACATTAACTGAAGGCCAAACGTTTGCCTTTGTCAATCCAGCTACCCAAGACACAATTACGCTGTTGGTAAAAACTCTGCAGCCTGCGAAAGCGGTGTGTATTGTCGAGACGGATTTGACTGTCGATATCACTGCAATGTCAGAAGACCATGCGCGGAAATCGGTTGCAAATAGAGACGCAAAACGGAAGGAGCAGAACGGGATGGTTGCGATAATTCGTAAGGATGTGCCTGTTGGTGGTACCTTTAGCGATCGCAGTCAGGAGTATTTGTTTGAACTCAAGGCGTGGGATAGATCACTGCCACTTATTGTGAAATTAGAAGTTTTGGACGCAGGCGAAAGCTCAGAGAGGGATATTGATGCCCGGGCAGCTGATGTATATGTCTCCGTTGACGGGCATCCATCGAAAGACTATTTCTTGTGGTCGACGCAGTCCGAAGAAAAGAACGTTATTTCCATTGCACCGTCAAATTCGTTCCTGGCTAAATCTGAAGGGATATCACTCGCTGTCGGAAGTTGCGTTGTTCCACTGTCCTTCTTATTGACAGTCACACAAGCCGCAGATATGGCGGAAGAAGAATCGACATCAGCACTACCACCAGACTCGCGTCAATGTCCGAATTGCAAGCAATTCTATTCTGCGCGGACTTTCCAGTTGCATTCAGCGTTTTGTGAGAGGAACAACTTGGTATGTCCTCATCCGAGCTGCGGTCGAATATTCCGTCGGCAGGACGGTATTTCAGAGTCCCACTGGCACTGCGATCTCGATTCTTTCTCATGCGATTCTGTTTCTACCAAAGAGAAGCACATTGTGACACACCATACTTCACCAACCTGCATATGTAACGAAACATTTCCATCTCAGCAACATCTTGCGCATCACAAGGCAACGGTCTGTCCACAGAAACTCCACATATGCCGGTTCTGCCATCTCCGTCTTGCCCAAGAATCATCCCCAGACTCGCAGTCAGATTTGTTAGCGGGATATACCGGTCACGAATCACGATGTGGTACGCGCACAACAGAATGTCCGCGCTGCAACCGTATTGTCAGACTCCGTGATCTGGACAGCCACATGCAACTTCATGAACTACAACGAGTGTCTGCGCCACTCCCACGAATTTGCACCAATGAGAATTGTGTTAGGGTCATCGACGACGATCCCGCAGCCGCGAATAGCAATTCACTGGGCCTATGCTCCTCGTGCTTTGGCCCTTTATATTCGCCAATGCACGACCCCACAGGTGCGCGTCTCAAAGGTCGGATCGAGCGAAGATATTTCATTCAGCTTACTGCGGGATGCAAACGCCATTTATGTACGAACGCTGCATGCGTTACTGGGCGCGCGAACTCGAATTTGCCGAAACTGGCGGCTGGTGAAGTTGCCGCCGTTGTGAAAGAGCTCACACAAGGTGGGAAATTGGAGTTTTGTGTTGATGACGGAATGACGAGACGGAGACAGTTGGTGAATTGGATTGGTGATGATAACGAGTTTGCGAAACCGTGGATTTGCAAGGCAGTTGGTGAAGTCGGGGTTGGTGCGGAAAGCGATGATATTACTCATAGCGAGGTTAGCGCTCGGAGTTGGTTGGCAGAAAAAGGAGTTAGGATTACTGAGGCTAGGTAAGTGTACTATACTGTTCGTGATCGCATTTTTGGTGTTGCATTGGTAATATTATTGTATGACATGGATGTATTGTACAAATGCATAAGGATGTTATAGTTATAAAGAATGCATTAACAATTAATGCCATAATTAAAGAATGCATTAGCAAGTAATTCCATAATTAAAAATATTTCACACCATCAAACTCCAGTGAGGGTCATTTCAGTATAACACTCCAGTAAGACACAGCTCATTGCAAGTCCACTAAGTCACATTTCAGTACAGTTACAGGCCAAAATACCTACTGTTCTTTTTCAGGCTGTAGTTCCACATCCTGTCCATCACAGATTGAAATTTGGTGCGAGGCGACATTATGACGTCGTTATGAAAAACGGTGCCTAGCACATCATACGTTTCCTCGTCTTGCTTGCTACAGTCATCACTATTTAGTTCTCTAACATTCACATTCACTAAGGGCAGATGATCGGTGAGATCAGCGAGATCCATATTGCTTTCCGAGTCACTGAAGACGCTGTCAACGAACTCTCTAAACAGAAGACTAGTCTCATTCTCCGTTCCAGTTTGTTCATAGGACCCCAGCTGACCTAATTGCTCTACCACAGTCCGCTCCAGGCATCCTATACTGACTTCCTTTTGGTCGTCCGCAATTTCACGTTCTTCCCGCAAAACAATATCAGGATTAAAAATTACCTCCGCACGTTTTCTCCAAATATAGTTACGATCAGCGGTATAACTCACACCAATCCCTTTCGCCAACTCCCGTTTTCTCCTGCCACTAGTATTCCCGTTTCTGCTCCTCAACGCATTAGTATTATACCCAAGCCAAGAGTACTTCGGCGACTTTATGCCACTCGTGTAGTAGTAATCCTCTTTTCGGCCCTCCATCAATGCCATGCTCCTCAACAAGGGAGGAACACATACGGTCCGAAGTAACTCCTCAACTTCCTCCTCCCTGATTCCAGGCGCGTTGTCATTCTCGTTGCCATGTGATGCGATCCACGCACAGAAATCCCTTAGGTACTCACTGAACGTGCGGCACCCGCCAACAAAGCGCAGGGTTGGCGGATTGTAAAATCCAGAATACGACGTGCATTTTGACCCGATCTTGCCATTCCCTGAGGGCCGGCCAGCATTTTGGTCACCGAGAACATCCGGATATCCATTCTCCACTTCTCCATCGTCGTGATCCTCCGAGCATAGCGAGATATTGACAGCAGGCAGTGTGAAACTTCTACTCGTCGAACTACTTTCATAACGGTCCCTGGACTTGTTGTAGTAACTAAAGCTATATTGCTTCCGCCGTTTATTCTCCACTTTCTGTCGCGCTCGCGCTGTTAGCGTTGTGACTAAGGGGACGTATATGGACAGATACTCCGAGCACGGAAGACGCGTAGGTGGTGTAGCTAGAAGTTTATAAAACGAGTAGGGGGTGTGTGGAAATTCTGGCTTTTGCTTGCCTGTCTTGGACATAAGTGGTGAGTAGGAACGCTGTATATGTGTTCCTGTTCTGCTAGATCGCGGTGAGCGAGAGAGCATTTCCGGCGTAGGATAATGATGTTGAGGCGCTGTGCTTGCGCGTGGAAGTAATAAGAAATCAGAAGACTCGAGACCTGATGGTAAACTGAAAATTGAGGAACTGACCGGTGTCGACTTATTCTCACTCAAATCGTGTCGCGAGAGTGATGTCAGACGCTCGTGTGATGCACGCAGAAAGGTCATCAGCCTGCGGTATCTTGAGCTGATACGACGACGGGTGGATACTGGCGTTGGCTCCGGAATCATGGGACGTACAACAGCGATGGATGAAGAATTCGCCATCGCGGTCCAGTTTGTATCGATACTAAGTGCGAGGGTATTGCCTAGTGTCCTCGTGACGATTCCTTCTTCCTTTTCAGTGAAATGGAAATTATTGACAGATGTAGTTGATTTGGGTATATCCGCACAAAGTAACAGTGGTTCTCTGAAACATGCCTCACTTTCATCTACAAGCATCATCTGATCGCTGGGTATGTTCAAGTCTCCGCGCTTGCGAAGTCGTAGAGAGTCTTGAATTCGCTGTGCGAGCATCTGAATTGCCGATAGATAGCTGAGAAGTTGTTGTTACAATTGTCTTGAATAGTCGACGCAGGCAAGAATGTAGTGAAGCATATAAACTGGAATTCCCGGATCGTCCGGTCTGTATCGAAATCAGATGCGTACGTATCGTAAGCTTGGCACAGCTTTTCTCCAGTTAAATGACTCTGGAACGAGTAGAAACGATAAGAATTACGGGAAGCTTGATCTTTGGAAGTACAAAATACGTGATGTGATTTTTCTTTTCTGGTTGGCCAGTCGTGAACGGCGCTGTAAAGAGACGAAAGCCTGATTCCGATAGAGCCGCACCGCGGCTGACATAGCTGTCCGATGTCCACTCTTGAAGTGTGCAACCAATATGCAATATTGATGCTATATTGTCAACAATGGCTCGACTAATATCAAATAAACCAATCCGACACTGCTCCTCGTCGGTGAGACCGGGAATACTGGTGTCATTGCTCTTCCTGCTACTGATATTACTACCATCGGCCTCAGCAGTTACATCCTTCTGCAAATGTACTTGTTTCGCGAACTCTACAATTATTCGAATGCCGGAGGAACTATCCCCGAATCAGTCGTGCTCAGAGTGTACTCGGAAATTTTGCCTGAATTATAATTTGCCAATATGTAAAGATGCGGTGGAGGACACGGATGTGTCTACATTTTGCTTTCGTGAGATCCGGTGTTTGTGATTAAGTGCACATTTTCGGAATTGACTAACTGTCACTCTAGAACGGGATTCGGTTAAAGACGAGACTATTGTCATATTATTTATTATATTAGCGGGTGGTCTATTGCTGTATGCCCTGGTGAAATTGGGCTACGCCAAATGGCAGGAGGTAATTAAAATGTGTTCGTCTTTGACTGATTAGGATATATATGCTAAATTTTCTGTGCAGAGACAACAATATTCTCATCTATAACCTGTAGGACAAACTATATATCGGAAATACTACAGTATAAGTTATTGTGTATAGTTGTTTGAATGCTTGGCTCTTTGGATAGATTATCACCTTTGATCAGAACGGGCGTTCTCATTTGGGTTCTGTGTTTAACGTTCTTATACGGGGAATTGTAGTCAGGGACGATTTGTATATAGGAAGAGAAGTTTGGCCTGAAAGCAATTAGTGATAATTGGGCATCCCAATCGAACCGTCGGAACATTGCCCGAGTCGTTCCTCCGGTAGGTCAACTCTGGCTTTCTTTATAGGCAACGTTATACAGTCGTCGCCAGAGATGGTCTGAATCATATTACAACATCATTAAAAATACTCATCGGACTCTTTGTGTCGTCTTATCCATGAACGACAACCTTACTCCGTAACTCAAATAAACTGCGCAGTCAAAACAACGGCGCGCTCAATATTTCACGAGTCTCTAATATTAGCCATGCATTGTTTTGAGAGTTGAATAGGGTGAATGGACCACAGAACTCAAGACACGTAAACATCCCTTCGGTGCAACGCGACGTGCGAGTGAACGCTTTAAATTCACCACAACCAATTAATATCGCGGGTTATAAAGGGATGGTAGCTAAGGATGCCACGCGAACATAAATACGCGCAGTTCTACTGCTGCTACTTACTGCGCTCTTCAAAGAAGACTAGAAGCTTTTATATCGGGTCTACACCGCTACCGCTGCGCGTACGTACTAGTTCGAATTACTGGTTTTCTTGTGTTTACTGATATGAGGCTCCAGCGACTACGACAGCACAATGGTGAATTACTGCAAGGCGCGTGGAAGACCAAACAATCTGATAAACGTCCTTGGGATATGATTTGTATAGTATCAGGATTTCCATCAAAAATCAGCGCTCTTCAATTTGAGTACGTCCTTTTACTTGATTCTGGCAACAGCACTAACTGATCCGAAGGCACGCCTGGCAGCATCCCTTCAGATCACGGCATATAAAGCCGGGCGACCGTATCACGAAGAACAAAAACCAAGTGAGTTCGCTCCATAAACATCTCGGAAATTTACGATTGCTTCTGTCGTCACGGTCCCTATGTCGATGGCCGCTGAGATTCCATATTTTTGACACGGAGGTGGAAAGTGTGTGGAAACAGAATAAATATAAAGTCGCAGACATCCCGACACATATTACGATCTTGTTGGATATACGGAAACCCGAGGGATTAGCCAAGGATGCAAAAGCTAAAGCTGACAGGGAGGCGCGAGAGGTTGCGAGTGACGCAGAACCTTCGCAATCGCCACCAAAGAAACGAGGGCGAAAGAAAAAAGCCCAGACAATGTCTGAGTCATTCGAGGCTGAAGCTCCTGAAGAACTCGAGCTTTCGCAAAGAATTAACATACACGACGGCGACGGACTGGGTGGAATTAAAGGGTTGAAAGTTACTACCGGTATATCCTACTTGATGCTCATGCACAGTCACTGCTAACTGGTCTTAGAAAAGTATGAACCATACTTCTCCTACTCAGCGCACCGGATAGAAAACGGAGATGTATGTGGAATCTGCTCCGAGCTTTTAGGCACCGAGAATGACTATAATGCTCTCGCAACCGTCATTTGCTCAAACACAGACTGCTTAGAAACATACCATACCGCTTGTTTAGCCAACGAATTTCTTTGTCAGGCTTCAGATCCATCGGATAAGCAAATACATGTGCTGCCAGTTCAAGGATCTTGTACGACATGCGAGCACCTGCTGGATTGGGGATTGCTTATACAAAATTCATTTTGGCGAGGCTCCGGCACGAAAGACGCGAGTGCTGAAATCATCCTTACTCAGCAGCATCAGATGGTGGAAGATAACGACACGGTTACCGAGATTGAGCTGTCTGAATTGTCGGATGCTGAGTCAGATGTCGGAATTTTGAGTCAAAAATTAAAGACTTCGCCGGTTAGATCACAAAACTCTGCAAATGCAGCTCTGCATATGGATGCGGGCAACGCTGCGTCAAGAAAGCCAAGGAAAGCGACTGCGACTGGACAGAAGAGGAAAAAGAAACAGGAGACTGTGGACCACGAAATAGTAGCGGACTCAATAGGCGATAAGCGAAAGATAGCAAAAATTTCTAAAGAAACGAAGAAGAATCAACAAAGCTCGCCAGCGACGCTCACAAAGGTTTGCCCGCGCAGAAGGACAGTTCACTATTTAGGATCTTCAGTAGTAAGGGCCATTTACTAGAGTACATACCCGATAGTGAAGAGGATAGCGAAGAGCTCGAAATTGAAGATTTAGTTGGCGACGACAAGGATATACCGAAGCGACCCCATCCTGCCGCGAGAGTTTTCACTGTATAGCATTGACGTTGTTGAGTTTTACGACCAATCCGCTGTGTAATTGTATACTAGCGAATTTCATTTCTCGTCCATGTGTGCATTTGGAGTTGTTCTACGGAGGAGGATGTTCATAATGTCCTCAGTCACTGTTCAATTCATATACAATTCTTTACAAATATTTCAGCATCTATGTAAATTTTGTCCAGCTCGATACTTAGAACTGGATGGACCAATCACCGGTAACAAAAATCTTAGGATCCCTAACCGTCACTACGCTGGCCTTTCGATCGGCAGCTTCTGTAATATGGATATCAGTGCTCCACGATTTTCGGTCCTGGAACGCCTCGACAGCGTGATTCGTCTTCAGTTTGTCAGTGTCCAGGCCAATAACAATGATCTTCTCAATACGGACGTCGTCGATAGACTTTTCGAAGGACCTGTTGGAAGCACTAGATGCCTGCATGCTTCGCGAGCGCAAGATGTTGTCTTGCACATTGAAGATGAAGAATCGGTAGAGATAGGCGCCACGGCTGTATGCCGTGGTTTCACCATCATCAAGGTACAGAACGCCGGCAGCATTGCCCTAATAATCATTAGCAATCTGACTACTGTAGACGAGATAACAAATCGACGCTCACAGTTTTGTCTAGGTGGACGACTAAGGTGAGAGGATCATGGCTCATCAGTGTTGCAGATCGTCGGTGTCTGTCTCTGCGAACAAGAATATGGCCGCCACGAGCAAGAATCGGAATCTTCTCCAACGGAGCTTCAATATGCTTATAACCAATGCCCTGATAGATAGTCTGGTCTAAGTAGTCATAGTAAATCTCTTCATCCGGTAGATAAATCTCAGTGGACGTAGCTCCCTCCTGGACAATCGGCTTAACAAGCAAACCTGTCTCACCAAAGAAAAACTGATCATCAATACCAAGAGCGTCTTCATTGTCTGGAGCAAGCAAGAACAATGCTCTGATGATCGGGACTCCATCAAAGCTTGCACGATGGAATGCGGTATAAATCGACGGTAGCAGCTGATACCGCATTCTGATGGCTGTCCTGATGAGTGAGGTGTATGGCTCCCCTGGAAGCCACGGCTCTCGTCGCTTTGATTCAATATGCGCATGCCCTCTAAAGAATGGATAGAATGCTCCCGCCTGGTACCAACGAGTCAGCAATTCAGAAGTAGGGTTGCCAAAGAAGCCGCCCACGTCAGCACCGACAAAGCTGAACCCCGCAACGCTGTGACTCAGAAGCATGGGTGTAACAATCCTCAAGTAATCCCAAGTGGCGGCATTGTCGCCAGTCCACACAGCACCGAGTCTCTGCGAGCCAGCAAAAAACGACCGAGTAAGAACAAATGGACGCTGGCGCGGTTGTCGAGCCTGCATAGCCTGGACAGTGGCATTAATGAACGTCATGCCGTAGATATTGTGGATATCGCGGTGTTCCCAGTTTCCGTAGTGAATGGTGTCCCGTGGGGCACTCACTTCCGGTCCGTTGAAAACAGAAGGCTCGTTCATATCATTCCAGATGAGCAAGTTGTTCTCGTGGCCCTGTCACCTAAGTTAGATTTAACTCTAATTCACAGATTAAAGTGGATTAACAACGTACGCAATACTTTCCGGACTTAAACTGTTCCTTCCAATATTCAACGGCCTTGGGATTGAAAGTATCAATCCAAGCTGACTCACCAGGCCAGCACCAGCCATTGAATTCCTCTCCGTTATCGGTCTTAACGGCAAGCTCGTTCTTCGAGAGGCCCTCGTACACTTTATATCCCGACTCCTTCTTAATATGAGGATCGATGATCGTAACAAGCTTACGCTTGCGTTTATCCAGAACCTGCATCATTTTTTCTGGAGTTGGGAACATGGATTTCAGCCAGGTGAAATACTTCTTACCGTCAGTGTATTCAATGTCCAGCCAAATGGCGTCATATGGAATGCCGTAGCTGTCAAAGTTCGCGTCCACTTCAAGTACATCTTCCTCAGAGTTATAATTCCATCTGCACTGGTGATAACCAAGTGCATAGATAGGTGGAAGAGAGGTGAAACCCGTCAGGAGGCCGTATTGCTGATAGACAGAAGAAGGATCAGGACCCAGCAAAATATAAACATCTATTACTCCGGACTCAGATATCCAGTGAGTCTGTGTAGACTTGCGAATGCCAAAAGATTCAGGATTGGGCTGATTGAGCGTCAGAATGTAGAGTCAACCAAATACGAACGGACTCCGTACCTTTGTTTTAGTAATATCAATCCAAGTTTCTGCTCCATTAGCCCAGAAAATAGCAACGCTGGATCCTTTCTTATGAGCCTGCATAAAGGGAATAGCGCCATACATTGCCATAGGACTGTTGACCTCGTACTCGAATATGTCGACATTGAAGAGACGGTACGGCTCATTGTGATTTCCATCACCGCCTCTCGTCTCCCGAAGTGAGAACTGGTCAGCATGCTCTGGAATACCAAAGACGTGCTCGTAGTCTGGAAAAGTGACATCAAGAGCGATTGACTCAGGTCCTGCCAAGTCTTAGTAATTCACCCGAGTGTCGGGTAGAAGACCTACCTTTAGGCTTCTTATCTTCCTTTCCGCCGAAATTTTCTTCCCACATGTCTTTAATGTCCAATTTATCGTCCAATTTGGACTCGTCCATGTCTGCTGGCTTTGGCCGGTACTGGTCCATATTGAAAAGACCACGGTCGTTGAGAATCACGTGTGGCTCACCATCGCGGTAAAATCTGATCTGAAGAGGTTTCGCTTGCACAATTGCCTCAAAATGTCTGTCTGGACCATATCGGACGCGGTACACGGCACTCTTTCGCTCGTCGTCGGTTGTGGACTCCACTGCGCCGATGTCAGGAGTGAGATCACCCGTTACGGCCCATTTTGAGGCCTCGTTGTATCTTCGCTGCGTTAGGCTCTCAGGGAAGCCGGCAATTGGAGATTCAACACGCTGTTTCTCATCGACAACGAATCTAGCACTGCCGGACTCTAAAAATACGAGCTGGAATGGAAACTCAACATTGCTCGGCGCACCGGTTGAATCAGTGACGGTCTTCAAAATGGTACCCTGCAGAACACCAGCATCAAACGTAACTGTAGACGGATCAATTGCGTACGGAGGCTCCCATGCTGCGCCTCTGCTATCGGCCAGATCTGCGTATGCACGGTTTCGTCGGCAGAAAGATGCTTGTTCGCAAGTCTTGAAGAGGTACTTCTTTGCCGACAAAACTGGAACGGCCATGAGGACAAGAAGCACGAATGTCGTGAGAACTGTCCCCTTTCTTGCGATTGCTGCCATCGCAAAGATCTTATAGCAAACTAAATACAATGGGTTTTCTGTACTCCGCCGATGGTAATAAAATGCCTAACTGGGATAGTTGTCAGGGGCATGATCGTTAAAATGGTGTCGACGTTCGACAGGGAGTGGCCTGCTCCGCGAAAGTACACGACCAATCGGAAATTGGCCCTTGTTGTTCGGCACCTTCATTATTGGCCTATATATATCTACAAGTGCTTACGAAGCGATATTCAACTATTCGATTCAGTGAAGACAACATATATCAATTATCCGCTCGTTAACTGGGGCAGTAACGCAATTTCGTTGCTGATCAATAACCCTTTACCTGAAACTCCTGTATAAACGTCCAAATGCAGCATATTAGTTCTAACATATCTGCGGTGTAGAGAATGTTAGAAATGGCATAAATAATATAACGGTGTGAATTAAAGTTGACGGAAGAGCAGCATTTGGCCAGACGTCTGCAGCACCGAGTGCAACAGCACACGACGAGGCCATCACACCGGTTCGAGCAGCGAAGCTGTGCAGCACTCACTGTACTGCCATCAACCTTGAGGCCACATCTGCCCCTTCCTCTTTCCCTCCTTATTCCGGCCGATAATCAACTGCCACTGCACTTTTTACTATCTGAGTTTGCAGCGCAGTTCCTGTGACGTACCTCTAGTATTCTGGCATTGATTAACTGGACGCGCACCGCCATGGAGAACTTCGATTCGGTTGCTTCGGTTTCTTTCGGATTTGCTCTTCTGAGCGACTTGCCGTTCATACTTTCGTTCGCTGTATTCTCTGTCCTAGCACATCGGGCATTCCCTTTTTTCACGTCCGCTTCGGTGTCTATCGTCACTCGGGCAGCGTTTGATCTGGGTTTGGCTACGGCTGGAGTGATCGCGGAGCTAGTACTGTGTGAGATCACTGACTGGGTCTCTCCAGGGTATGTGCCATTCCAATATGACTTAGCAAGCCGGATTTTACGTAGTGTGTAGATTACTGACGACTATTAAGGCCTCGGTTTATAGCATGGAGAATCACGACGTCGTTTCTCCTGGTGGTCCTCATTGTCATCATTCCGATATTGTTGGCCTACCACTGGTTTTCAGACTCAACCGGTACGTAGCAGAGTTACGTCTAAGGCTGCAAAGCGGTTGTGTTAATGTATATGTAATACCAGGGCTCGACAAGCGATTTATATTTTTGTTTACTAGCATATCTTTCATAGTGTGGTTGTACATCTTCTACAAGATTGGAGACTATCTGCCACTTCCTAAGCACATTGAAGGCTCGTTCTGGAATTATAGTAAGTTGGCTATCATATTTATCTTGACTCGAAGACTGACTGTGAGCCAAAGCCCTGTCGTTTAGCGAAGAATGCCTAGCTCGTGTGGGTCTCGTTGGCGTCTCTGCCATGGCGGTACTCTCGGGTTTTGGTGCCATAAGTGCACCATATTCGTCTTTCACATCCAAACCACGGACAGTCTCAGAAATGGACATATCGCGAGTCCGGACCGGTATAGAGACGACTGAAGAACTAATGAAGTTCAAAGAATCATCAATGAGATCGTTGGAGCAACGGATGCTGGAAAAACAGAAGACCGCTTCGCTGTCTTCGACTAATCTTATGGCTAAGATGTATTCGTCATTGCGCGGTGATTCTGATGAGAAGGAATATGCTTCGTCTCGTCTTGAACTTGAAGGTCTACAGGCGATGAAAAGATCGTTACACAATGACCTTCGCGAACTCACCCGTCGTTACGACGAACAGCAACACGCACAAACACTTTTGGGAAAAGTTTATAGCTCACTATACTTTCTGTTTGCGATTTACTGCGTTTACAGAATAATAGCAACACTGATTTCGAGAAATCCATTCCGTCACCAGAATAGCTCATTCTCTCAGTCGGATCCCATCACCCATGTACTAGCATTACTGGCACAGTACTGGGATCCTGATTTGAATCGCCAAGCTTGGGCTCGACAGATCGGATTCCTGTTCTCAGGTATTATATTTATGTGCAGCATTTCCAGTGTGCTATCGACCTTCAATATGATATCAAAGGCAGTCCCACGCGCGCTTGAGCGTGCCAATCTTGCTCTTCTTGTGGCTGAGGTTCTAGGGACCTACGTTGTTTCTACGTCGCTGATGCTGCGAAGCAGTCTTCCGAAGGATATGTCATCTGCTGTTTCTTCAGCTCTAGGGGCGCCGTTGGATACGCAATTCGTCGATAGATGGTTTGATGCGCTCTTCATCTGTGCTGCAGGTGTGAGCGCAGCGGGTCTCTATATCGTGCGTCGGTTCTTCAGCGAAGATATCTTGGAAGAAGATGTTTTAGAGGGTGGCAAAAGGGCGTAGATGTGATTGAGGTTGAACAATTAACGAGAGTTGCGATAGCTCATGTCTATAGAGAACAATGAGACAATGACACAAGGGAGGGAGTAGTAACATGTATAATTTGCTGGTTATTTCATGTTCAACATTTGCATAAAAGCATGGGTGCGGTCGGCTTGCGTTATCGAATATTTTGGTTTAATTTCAAATTTTATGTGTTTCTGGAGTTGTGATAGATTTTTATCGGTTGCTTATGGTCTAGTTTAAGTGTTTTTCATGCTTGTTATGGATAGAAGTTAGATTCTTCTATAGTATTTAATAGTGGGACAGATTAGCGAGCGATGGAGATCGCTGGATAAGAATATAAGTCATGCAAGTCTGACATTGCGTACCATTTGTTTACGAGGAGTTTGAATGGTAGTATATGTGTTCTACTTGCTTGAGGTTGCAACGTGTTAAATCGTGGTATGCAGTTCGGTGCTCTGCGGTGTGAAGTAAAGCCCGCCCAATATTCTGATTGTTAGTGACGGCGAATTTCATTTCATTACCGATGATGTCATGCCCCTGCAGTCGACAGACCTTGCACGTCCATTGATAATAGACTGGGCAGCCAATGCAATACCAGTTCGCATTTTACAGTTGCATCCAGTATTATAGCGATTTAGTGTATCATACCATACTTAGTGGCAACGAGCAATACTGATTAGTGATTTCCACGCGCCTGCATGCAAACTCTATCGGTGGTTGCGAAATGAACCAAATGTTTCGATATCGGATTGATCTGCAACTCTGCATTGAGCTTGGCGAATCCCTATTAGATTGAATAATAGATGTAATGCATAATTTATTTTGCCATATAGCAATCTATCTTACGGAAAGGAGAACTACATAGCCGGCAAAAAAGTACCATTCGGTGAAAACATACCAAAATAGGAAGAAGCCCTACGCGCCAGGAACGACCAAATTTTGTATCTCCATGAACAAAAAAAAAATCTGGGCTTGGTAGTTATCTCCACCAGCGTTAATTTTTTAAGACCTCCACCTACTTTCTCGACAACGCACATGACCACCGCTACAGAATCTGCAGTTGCTAAATCGAGTAATTCAGATATTTCTAGCTCTTCAGTTCCTGCTTCTACGGCGTTACAAGGTCCGACACAACTTAGAACCACGAATCGAGTCGGGACAAGCAAGTACGCGCAAGTAGTTGGAAGTGCTCCTCAGCAACAGTCTTCTACTAATTCCCAAGCCTCGACATTCAGAGTCGACCTCTCGCTACAGACGAATCTGACCAGCTCAGTAAACAGCAAGAAGTCCGCTGTTACAACTGCAGCTGTTCCTCCCGCACTACCTATCGTGTCTCCATCAATCGCTCAGGGCATTGCCAGCCCTACGCATTTTGGCAGTGCTCCGTCGAGCATCAGTGGCCAAGGCCATGCCCGAAGGAAATCTACAGTGAATCAATCATCGGCGGTGCCGGGTCCTCGAAGGACGTGGTCGTTGAACAACGCCGTCCACTTTTCGGCACAGCAGAACCAGCCAGCGGTGGCAACAAACGGATCAGCACCAATTCAGTTTGGTTCGATAAATGCCGGCGGAGCGAGTCTAGGAGTTCCCGGTGTTTCTAATTCCCAATCTGCAAACCTGAGCTCTATGCATTCCAGCCAACCTGGACTACCTCCATCCAATTCGGCTTCGCCGGTCCCTCCACACGCTGTTATTAGCGGCGGAATTCCTCGGTTTCAGGCCGCTCCCAGTGGATCAGTTAAGTTTGGTACAGTAGAGACTACAGACAGGCGTGATGTAAGTACATTGTTTCTTTTCGGTGTTTCCTTATTTCCATTGTTGTAATCAACTAGTGGCGAGGGTTGGCCGATACCAGAATCTGGTGGTACAATTTTCCCTCCTAATCATTATCAATAATTTATTCGCCATGATATGAACATACAGCACGTATGTCGACGAGCCTTCTGCAGCTTACAGATCCGAGTTCAGTGGAATTGGACGGCGGGTTGCGAGGACAGACTAATTGTTTAGTCCCGGCGAGCGATCCTTTGGGCCACTCGTTGGGAGGCGATTAAGTCTTTGTTGTGCTCGCGGCGTTCACGGTTTCAACTGCGGCCATTTGTGCACATCTACGCAGTAACTGCACCAGTTGCGTGGCTCGGACATCTCATCTCATCGTCTGTCGACGCCTCTGCCACCGCCGCTTTTTTTTCTTCCTCCCTTTCGCTCATTTTTCCTCTTTCTTTTTCTTCTCTTCTCCACCACTTTTCCTGGAGAAGTAGTTTTTCTTCTCTAGAATCATTTCTCTCTCAACTGCGAACACTTTTTGGTTTTATTGAGGGATTTAACTAATCCCTTATCTCTATCAGAATACGCCTCAGCCAAATTCGACGGGCGTACAACTAGGTAACAGTCACATGCGAGCAGACACTGTACCTCCAACACCACCAACAACACAGATTGCCTCACAGTCACCTCGACGGCCGCATCCGCAGCCATATAACGGCGCGCCGAATCACCAATACACTAACAGCTACGGCAACAACTTCCCGCCTGGTGCTCAGCAACCACGTGGTCCGCCTAGGGGAGGCCCAAACACGCCCTATCAGCAACAAACTCCTTATTCACAGTCGCCACAGAAGCATAATGGTCGTAACAACCGGTCATACTCTGGTCACTCACCAGCTGCTACGCCGCAGATGGCTCCAGCCCAATTAGTTATGGGCTCGCCACAGCCTACGCCTTGGTATCCTTACTATCAGCCGGCGTACGGTGCTCAGCAAGTATGTGCTGATTTTCCATCTATCCCTGTTTTATATAATAGTGGCGTGGTACCTAACCTGGCTGCGTCGCAGTTCCCAACTCAGGACATGTTCTATCAGTATGCGCAGTATGGCAATAACCGCTATGCGCCGAACGTGTATGCTACACCAACATCGCAGCCTGTCCAGCCTTTCTATTCAACGCCGGACAGAACGACGGCGGGCGTTTCTGATCAGAGTCCTCGCATTCCTCCTGCGACCATGTCCCCTCAGCCTGCGTCGCCTGCTACTCCGCTCCAGAAGCCTGTCAGCCACGCCATCAAGATCATAAACCCCGCCACAAATGCCGAGGTCAAGATCGAGAAAGAAGTCACTACTCCAGTCCTCCCTCATGCTATCCCCTCACCTGCTCCCGAACGCATTAAGACTCCTGTCCTTTCTGTCAGCCCTGTTCCATCTCTGGGACATAATCGACAAGGCAGCAATACTCCGGTCTTGACAGAGGATGAGAAGCGCGAGCGATGCGAGAAGGCTAAAGCGGAAGTCCTGGAGAAGATAAATCAAAGCATTGAGAAGGAGAAGCGCGAGAAGGAGGAAGTAGAGCGCAAGAAATTTGAGGACGAAGAGCGCTTGAAGAAAGAGGAAGAGGAGCAGCTTCAGAAGGAGGAGGAGGAGCGACTACAGAAGAAGGAGGAGGAGCGACTACAGAAGGAGGAGGAGGAGCGACTACAGAAGGAGGAAGAAGAGCGAATCAAGAAGGAGGAAGAAGAGCGAATCAAGAAGGAGGAAGAGGAGCGAATCAAGAAGGCTGAAGAAGAGCGACTTCGAAAGGAGGAGGAAGAGCGACTTCGAAAGGAGGAGGAAGAGCAACTCCAGAAGGAGGAAGAAGAGCGAATCAAGAAGCAAGAAGAAGAGGATCGCCTCAAGATCGAAGAGGAGGAGCGACTAATGAAAGAAAAGGAGGATCGCCTTAGGATGGAGGAGGAAGAGCGTCTAAAGAAGGAAGAGGAGGAGCGTGTTCAGAAGGAGAGGGAGGAGCAAGAAAAGTGCGCTGCCGAGGCTGAGGCTCAGAAGCAAATAGCTCTTGAGTCTGAGGTCAAGGCCAAGGAGAGCGACGATGAGACGCCCATAAGTACCGGCACTCCTGCTACCCCAGAATCAGTCGGGTCGCCCACCATTTCCGCCGCCGTTCCCAAGACCGCTGAGAAGACGGTCAAGGAATCCAACATCGATTCTATCGAGACCAACGACACCTCTGTTGCAATCGCTATCAAGAACGCGAAGTTCATTGATGACATCAACGCTATTGCATATCCTTCTGGCATTAATCCTCCCATTTCTGCATTGAACGCTAAGGCTGCGCCTGGAAAGTTCAAGTACGATGCTACTTTCTTGTTGCAGTTCCAGAATGTTGTCACCGCCCGACCAACGGAAGATTGGGAGCTGCGGACAAAGAGTCTTCAGGACAGTGAAGACGGAAAGCGACCGTCTGCTAACCGAAGCGCTAGCGGTGCCGGTCGGCAAGGCCCGCGAACGCCTAGCATGCCATCGAATCCTTTCGCTGCAATGGGCCAGTTGGGTAGTATGGGTCAGCTCGGCTCGAAGCCGTCTCTTCTCTCCTCCGATCAGCGATTTGCCTTAAGCAACGCTCGACAAGGTATGGACATGTCGAACCCTATGGGTCTCAATAGGACGCCTTCATTCGGCAAGATGGGCAATTCGACCACTCAGCTTTCGAATATGATCTCCAGCATGAGCGGTATGAGGAACAACAGACAGGGCACTGTTCGTGGCAAGCGACCAGGTGTTGACCGGACACCCAGCATGCGTGGTGATGGTACTCCTACCTATGCTGACGGTGGTGCATCAGGCACTTCGACTCCTGTGGAGGAGAAGGTTGAGCCTCTACAGCTTTCCGCGAACAGGTGGACGGCTCGACGAAAGACTGAGCCCGAAGAAGAGAAGGCTCCCGATGGATCCATCATCTATCCTCCAGATGTTGTGCAGCGTAAAGTTAATAGTTTGCTCAACAAGATGACGCTCGAGAAGTTTGACAAGATTTCTGACCAAATTCTTGAAATTGTTGCACAGGCCAAGTGGGAGACCAATGGCCGTACTCTACGACAAGTTATTACATTAACATTTGAGAAGGCTACTGACGAGGCTCATTGGTCCAACATGTACGCCAGATTTTGCAAGAAAGTCCAAGAGTCCCTTGGTGATGAGATTTTGGAGGAGGGCGTTCTTGACAAGAACGGCGAGCTTGCGAGAGGCGGCGCGTTGTTCCGAAAATATTTGCTCAGCAAATGCCAGGAGCAATTCGAAAAGGGCTGGAAGGTCAACGACGAGACGGCGGAGACTGCTGCAGAAGTTCTCACTGAAGAGTACTACAAGGTTGCTGCTATCAAGAGAAAAGGTCTTGGTCTCGTGAGATTTGTTGGTGAGCTCTACATCCTTGATATGCTTTCAGAAAAGATTATGCACAGATGTATCCAAAACTTGCTTGTTGCGCATCCTAGCGAGGAGGAAGTCGAAAGTTTGTGCGGTCTGCTGCGAACTATCGGTGCCAAACTTGATAACGACCGCTTCCATCGTGAGCACGTCGACATCTACTTCTCAAGAATGAAGGATATCTTGGAGAAGGAGAAGTTGTCAAGCCGAATAAAGTTCATGATCATGGATATATTCGATCTCCGGAAAGCGCAGTGGAAGACCAAGAACGCTGATAAGGGTCCGAAGACTATTCAGCAGATACACGAAGAGGCACTCAAGGAGCAGGCTATCAAGGAGTTGGCTAAGGCGAGAACGTCTAGCGTGCGTTTTAGGTAGGGCTATGCACATAAAGAATTTGGGTAGAATTGGAATGGTGGATGTAAAAAGTGTTTCTGTTATAGTTTTGATTTTGTGTCCTAGCATGTGAACGATGGGGTTCTCCGTTCTTAGTCATTTGTGTTATATGCGTTTTGTATTTTTGCTTTTTTATTCCATTTGACTTTGTGTGATCTTTGTTTGTCATTTTGCTATGTTGATCCGCGGAAATTCTAGCGAATTTATAAGGTATATGGTGTCACAAACATTTCTATCGTAAGTGTTCCGATACAAAGCAACATAATCACAAAAAAAAGTGGAAACAAACGCGCATAATACCCCATTAACAGCCCAAAATTGTTGGATTATAGTTAGGCTCAGCAATAGAAGCGCAGACTCCGGTAACAGCGATTGCAGAGCGTATCAGTGCGACTTGCCGGGAATCTCAAAAATATCCCGAGAGTGGAGGCGACAGCCTGGTGAATAAGACAATCGACTCGAAGCAATCTCAGCTCAGCATTCGAAACGTGACAGTTAATGTAACATCTGTAAGCGGCAATATTAAAAGTTAGTCAAAGGGGCTCTGCGCCTCAACATTCTCCTCCTAATTATTTCCCGTATGTGCCGACGTCCAGATGAATCAGGTGACGAAGAAATAGACTCAGCGGATGATCGTTCAGGAGACTGCTGATCGATGCGCGCCAAAACCAAAGAATCATTCGAACTATCTCTCAGCATTGCATTAAGTCTGTAGCTCAAGATTGCAGCAGATAGTCCACGACTTTGCGCTGGTGTACGCGAAGCATCTGGAATGCGAGAGCGATAGCGTGCAACGCGGTGTTCGGTTAATCGGACTCTGGTGCGTTGAAATTGAAATATGTGCATCAGTCGTGAGTAGGAGGACATGTCGGATGATGACGGTGACGAGGGACGGGCGGGGGCTTTGTTATCTTCCAATATAATCGACTCATAACTTGCGTTCTTGCTGCCTTCACGTGAGAGTGGTCCAGTACCGATGTCTGGACTTAAGAGATCCGATTGAATAGTAGTATCAACATCTAACGGCAATGATAGCGCACGATATGCAGGAATGTCTCTAGACACGACCGTCATGTCTGAGGTTTCTGTCGGAGTAGATTTCTGCAATTTATATAGCCGTCGACGCAGATCGGTCCCGTGCAATTTTTCATGACTCTTGTTGCGAACCCCCGGGTTCCCGTTAGGTCTGAGGTAGTTCCGCAATCTACTGATATTACTCGACGACGCGGACGATACGAGTGATCCTGGTGGACTATTGGCATCTGACGTGTCGTCGACTTTCTGGGTTGTCATCTTGACCGGCAGCGATAATTGATATTTGGCTATCTCCGGTCCAACTGTTTTCTTAGTAAGTACAATCAATAGGGATATAGACGATATACTTGCCACTTATAGCTTGCGACACAGATCGATGCTCTTGATATAACCGTGCTCGGGAACAAGTATTACATATACACTCACCAGCATTCTCATCATGTGTGACACCACCATCAGAGCGGTTCTCCACTCTACCAACGAGCTCAAGACAATCGTCGTCTCTTGCCGTTTCCCAATCTCTGAATACAGATGGTGGACATAGTGGGCGGAGACAGGCGACGACTACTTCAATCGGCGTGAGAATACAGATTGTGCACGCGTTGTGGAGAAGAAAGAAGAACCGCGTTAGGGTGACGATGAAGAGGAGCCATATTGTTGTTAGCATGCTGCGTATCATTGTAAAATTGTCAATGTGATGATGTGTGCTGTGTGTGGGTGTTCAGTTTGTACTAGGTATATTTGACAGACCTTGACAGAGATCAGAGGTGATATTACAGCATCATCAGCCAGTGTAGTTTATGTACGGTTGACAGTCAATTTGCAAATGTGTTCGCAATTGTAGTAAACATCAACTGATGAGCCAGGCCCGTGCCAAATCTTTAGATGTTCCTGAGCAGGGATAGAGTATGCCGTTAGCCGCGCGACGCTTAGGCACATAAGTATAGACGTAGTTGCCATTGATATGCGCATATAATTAATTGGGGCAATTCCCACCCATCGTCAGTCAACTCTCCGCTGCCGCCGAAGTTTCATGAGCTGTTGATCCCGTTCATCAAGCACTACGCCATCTAAAATATCCCCTCCATTGCCTACGACTGCCACCATTCTCAATTAGTCGATCCGAATAATTGACATAATCTCGACCGAAGACAGCATGAGTTCAATGGATATTGATCCACAAGGTACGCCCGCCCATCCAATGTCTCCAAACACTGTTTAAACCTAACTGGTGTTGTGCGTTTTGGGGCGTAGTTTGCTAATTTTTTTGTTTGGTCGATGTAGACGGGCCTGGGAATACAACCGGTTCTACAGGACGGCGATTTCCAACGAGAGGACGCGGTGGTCTCAGGGGACGGCAATTTCAAGGTCGGGTATGTTATTATCTCGAGACTAAATTTGATTATTTCGAATCTGGCGCTGTGGAGACCATGTGTAGTATTGATTTCGAAGTTGTTGGCGCGAGTCCAGGGAGAATATCTGTGCTAATCAATTGACTTTAGTATCATTTTCAGCACACTCCGCATGCGCCCTCTGGAGAATGGGGCCATGACATGTATAAACTATCAAACTTAGGTGCATCAGGCGCGGCAAAAGATCAAATAAGAGGCAAGAAGAATACCGAGACGAAGTTGAACCAACAGTCTGCGCTGGCTGCGAATTCGTTCGCGGCACGGATAGGAAAGGCGCCACCAGCTAAAGGGCAGAAGAGTGTAAATGGTCTGGCTGCGGCTGTTAGACGGCCAACGAATAAGGAGGCGATAGTAAAGCAGTTGGCTGATAACCCTTTGTTTGCGGCATTACAAGGGGATCGATCGCAGCAGAAGAAGGCGAAAGTGGATATTAAAGGTATTAGTGAGAAACCTACTAAGGGGAAGAAATTTGAGATTAAAGGAAGTGGCGGAAAGACATATGTCAGGATATCTAATCTCGCAGTCGGTACTACTGAGGACGACGTCAATGCCTTTTTAGGAAGGTTAGGTGCTGGTATTGAGGCGTGCAAAACTTTTATGGAGCAAGGGGCAATTACAGCGGAGGTTTTATTTACAGAGAGATCAACTGCCGAGACGTGTATATCGCAAATTGACAATGCCCTTGCTGATGGTATGTCTGAACATCTATGAGAGGGAAGGAGTCTGCTAATGAGAACAGGGCGGATAATTCATGCCGGTGTCATATCTAGCACTAAACTGAAAGGTATCACTTCGGAATCAAAGATAGCGCCGGTCACGTATCAGAATGGGTCCTACGGTGTCCGTCCAGCTCTATACAGTGACGCCATTATCCAGCGCGGTAGAGGTTTTCAGAATCAACCGTAAAGCATCTTCCGTTCGTACTCAAGGTCCTGCCTCCGCCGCATGTATTAGTTACCGGCGTGCAGCATTTGTTCGCTATTTCACATGATTAATGTGTCTTTATATTTACGTCATACTCTGTACATGTATCACTAGTGTATTCACTTTGACGGCGTATATTGTGTTCTCCTGTGATGTTTTTATTTGGATGAATTTAGATTGCACATTGCTATTTCTTCTGTTTAATTGTATAGTAATTGATTTATTGGCGTTGGTGAGAATATGCTTTAGGCCATGGCAAATCTATGAATTTTTTTCACTTGCGTATCGTAGTTGTGTCTCAGATGTGTGGAGGACTACTAATTCATCGTTATTAGTAACTAGATTGTTTAAATTGCCGAGTTGGGGAGGTTCCGGCGTTTCTGCCACGTCGACAAAACTTTAACTCTCGACCTCGAACATCGCAAACGTCTCGGGTGCACAAGCGCGACTATCCAGAGGACTACTTAACACAAATCAGCATCGATTGTAATTTCACAGCAATTATTACAATCCGGAAAAAAGGGTGGTCGGTTAAGCGACTTTTGCAGTGCTTGGTAATTGGAGAGTTACGTCAGATGTATGTGAATGGTGCCGACGATATTATCGCCGAGGTGTTGATCTGGCAGATAGGAATCGGCAGTTGACTAACATTCAGTCAATACAGATCTTTTACGAAGTTGATTGAACGTATCTTTGATGGTTATATAATTTAGATATTTATTTCGCATAGAGAAGGAGATTGCTGCGCGAATAGTACTTTGCATCGACTTTTTGCACTAAAGAGCAAAGACAATATATATACAGACAGACAGATACATACGTATAACAAAATAAAGGGACGACAATATGCTGATATCTCGGTGTATTTTCATGTGCGTTGTGGTTTTCGCCACAATCGCGTTCGCGGGAGCGGATTATTACAAAGTACGTTGGAAGTATATATTTTTCAGACTGTGTATGACTTGGAAGATAGTCTGACTCGAATCTTGTGAACTAGATACTGGGGATTGATCGCGGTGCCACTGAGAAAGATATAAAGTCTGCCTACCGACAACTCAGCAAGAAATACCATCCAGACAAGAATCCGTAAGTACTGTGGGTTGAGTTCTTCGTGCTCTTCTCTTTTCCTTTCTTTCTACACGCGAAGAAGCTAATTGGATACAGAGGCGATAAAGAAGCTGCAGCCAAATTCGTGGAAATAGCAGAAGCCTACGAGGTCCTCTACGACGAAGAAAAACGCGAGATTTACGACCGATATGGCGAAGAAGGACTTAAGCAGCGTACGAATGGCGGTGGTGGACCAGCGCAGCATGGTGATCCGTTTGATCTCTTTTCGAGGTTTTTCGGCGGGCAGGGGCACTTTCGGGGTACGAGACGCGGTCCGAATATGGAGACACGAGTGGAAGTGAGTTTAGCGGATTTGTACAAAGGAACGACGTTTGATTTTACTGTGCCCGTGCAGGCTATTTGTGAGGC
The DNA here is from genome assembly GCF_038497915.1 of Lipomyces doorenjongii. Taxonomy (NCBI): domain Eukaryota; kingdom Fungi; phylum Ascomycota; class Lipomycetes; order Lipomycetales; family Lipomycetaceae; genus Lipomyces; species Lipomyces doorenjongii. The sequence goes on from NW_027118096.1 coordinate 26,145, forward strand.
ATGTGGTGGGACTGGATCTGAGGACGGGAAGCGCCATCAGTGTCCGACTTGTCAGGGCCGGGGAATTAAAGTTGTGCGCAGACAGTTGGCACCGGGAATGTATCAGACTATGCAAATGCCATGCGATCAGTGTCATGGGCATGGCCATGTCATTACGCATGTGTGCCCAGTCTGTCAAGGTGCGAAGGTGGCGAGGGAGACGAGGACGCATACCATCGTCATAGAGAAGGGAACTCCGAAGGCTTCGAGGTTGGTGTTTGAGAACGAGGCCGATGAGAGCCCGGATTGGGAGGCAGGTGACTTATATGTCGAGGTGCAAGAAAAGCGAGACGAGAATATGGGATATAGACGGCGTGGCGCGGATATGTTCCGGGTTGAGGTTCTGAGTGGGTGGGAGGCACTTAAAGGCGGGTGGAAACGAGACATCACCTTCCTAGATGGCTCGAATATAACGATATCGCGCAAAATGGGCGAGACCGTTCAGAATGGAGAGAAGCAGATCGTCAAGGGGAAAGGCATGCCTCGGTGGAAACAATCCGGAAAGTTTGGTGATCTAATTATCGATTATGTTGTGGTCTTGCCGGGAAAGGGACGGTCAGTTAGAGACGAATTATGACGAACATGAATGCGACGATAAAAGCTTGTATTTTATTGCGTATACTGGCAGATTAGATTGTTGACGTGCATATGAATTAATAAATCCGGAATAGAAATATGAACGTTGACAACGTGAGTACATTGCGTGGGATCTCTGCTTGCATGATTTACCGGCAAGGTATTAGGCACATTATCTTATGTCCCAGACTTGTGTGCCATCAAATGGAATTAGCTCTACGTAGTTGGACTCAACGACATCCGAGCTATGTATCCACACGAGAGTCTCGGGGGAAAAACTCTATTGACGAAAATCAGGATTGGTATCGTGTCTCTGCCCGAATAAAACGGCGCCAAGTAGCTCGTCTGGGCAAGCAATTTAGGGGTGGATACGATTACGGTACCGTCAACTTTTGAGATCATCATAAACTTAATCGCAAAAATGAAGCTCTAATTAAAGTAATCGTGTAGTGAAGTCAACTATCGTGAAGTAATCGTATTCATTATTAGGAAGGTAGAGTTATTACCCTTTGTTCAGGAAACCTCTGTCCTCTGAAATATCATCAAAATTGGGTGTATCAACGGTTAGGGTTTAGAGCCCCAAAAATCCAAACTACACGATTTTTTGCGAGCAACCAAACTTCATTGCTCGTATAGTTTAATCGTAAACTTTTGCAACCAATCGTATAGTAATCGTATTAGACACGATTTCGCAAATCGTATCCACCCTAGCAATCTCTCATATAAAAACGCATTTTCACAGGCATCAGCACAGAGAAGTGCATATGATGATGTAATAGGGTCTTTCAACAGCTGACTTTGGCTTGAACGTCCCTAATAATAATATGCATTTCTCTCGAGCAAGACAATAGCCATCTCTCGACTAATAAAGCCTATGGTAGGGCTGGACATGAATACAATTTTCTCTATTCGCATACGCATTCGCAATTCGCAGAATAAACTTTTATTCGCAAAACGGAAGGGATTTGCTGGGCCTACGCAGACACTCCCTAAGTGCGGACACCATGAGTAAGCTTATTTTGTTAAGGGATAGGTACGGCAACGAGGAATATTTTTAACATAATTCTTAAATTATTATACTTTATATGTGCGGAAGCTTGATTTGTTGAGGGATATGTGGCAACGAGGAAGTTTTTTATGTATTTGTTAAACTTTTATATTTTATATGTGCGAATATTGCGAATAATTACGAATAAATTTTTGTTATTCGCATATTCGTACGAATGCGAATATATTCGTCATTCTGTCCACCCCTAGCCTATGTATATATTGCCTTATGATGCATAATTTAATTAACTAGGTACTAGCTAGTGCAAGCAGGGACTACAGAATCTGATTGTGTGATTCCATTTATAGCATGTCATGCACATTAAATATTTAAATCATAGTAGTGCGGTTTATTAGCATGACAGCGTCGTCAATGACTCGCGCCTTCATTGGCACTAGCTCACAAGGCTACACTTACATCATAGCGGGAGTCCTCCCCTCGCTATTAACAGAACAACAAGTCGCGAAAAGTCCTCGCGATTTGAGAAGTGCAAATTGAAAAAGAGCACAGTTCGTAGCATACCTGGAGTGCAGAGCGAGCTGCTCTTTCTCATTTCTCGAGCCTATGAACGTGGTCGACAGCAATATTTTGACGGCGGGGCATCCAGTATTCTGCACCTATATTCCGCCGGACAAAGGGAATCGTACTGTGGCGACAAAACCGCACGCTCGTCCTCGTTCTACTCGCTTTCTGACTGGTTCGCTTTACCGGTATACTACTGATGTATATATATAATGGAATTGGACGTCAGTTATGCTCAGGTGCTGCATACTGTGTCGGCTCCTGCCGGCCGGACCCCGCACGTGTCCGCACGTCCGAACTAGCGTACCATTCCCTGACATACCGTTTATAACAAACAAATAATATCTCAAAGAAATGCCTGCATAATTTATATTACATCTGAATATCTGACTACGCGGACTGCCTGCTGTAGTACATATAGCAAGAGTTCTGCGTGATGATAGAAATAGTCGATGGAAGTCTAGGTAGTTCAAAACCTTCCGTTCAAGCTGTACACTTCTGAGCTCCGGTCTCACGCCCAAGCATGCGGGGAAAGCGAGATCGCAAAAGCTAAAACGAGCATGATGTGTCTTGTCAACATGACAATCGAGCAATAGTGTCGACGCGGGAAAATGTACATACCCTAAGGTTGGAGGACAGTTTGGCTCCAGTGCGCTCGAAAGCCCGGCAAAATGTGGCCGCATCGAATATTGCCCTGAAGCTGCTTGTCCATCCGCACTCTCCGCGGACCTCCACTCACTACCTCATCAGAATTCGCAACACAATAAACAGACGATAAACAGTATATTGCAGAATAGCAGGCCGTAGATAATGCATGGCGGTGCAAAAACAATTCGGAGGAATGGGGTGACCATGACGTCATCGAGCCGCACTATATCTCGGTCGACCGGTACACTCTCGAGTAGGCCCAAACGGCGCCAAGGGGGACAGGCCTCCGTTTAGGGTGGAATGAAAAGTAAAGCTAAAAACAGGCGACGGATGCTAACAATCACGCTACAAATGAGGAGATACCTACAATTAGCACACCCAATGCACCGGCTGGGATTCCGGCAAGTCGTAGACAGTGATACGGTCCTGCTGATTTTGCTATCTCTAAAACTGCCTTGCCAGGTCGCTACTGGAATGATATTCGTAGACTGTTCTGTTCCGCTCATCGCAGAGTACATGTCACCGCGACAATTGCACATCGCGCCACATACACATCTCGGAGAAACAGACATACACACGAGATGCTGAAGACCACACCACGTCTACCGTGCCAATCGAGCCCCACCTCGGTCTCGCGCTTAATGCGTGCTTCCTCTCCTCCGCTCACGTTCCGCTCCTGCTTTCGGCGACCCTTTTCGTCCGCAGTGTCCGCTCGCCCGCTGACGACTCCTCCTGATCCTCGTCCTGCTGGGCCATATAAGATCCAGGTCCGCGCCAACTCCTGCCCATCTTCATCCTACTCCCATCATTCGCACTCACAACCATTCGAATCTACTACTGACTCTATCACAATGACTTCTGGAATCCCAAAGACCCAGTATGCCCAGATCTTCGAAAAGACTGGAGGTCCCATCCAGTACAGAGAAATCCCCGTTCAGGCACCCGGTCCCGATGAGATCCTGGTGAATGTCAAGTACTCCGGCGTCTGTCACACTGATCTCCACGCTTGGAAGGGTGACTGGCCATTGGTATGTTGTACCTACTGTGGTTCTCCGATTGCGTGCTCACACTCCATAGGACACTAAACTTCCTTTGGTCGGCGGCCACGAGGGTGCCGGTGTTGTAGTCGCCAAGGGCGACCAGGTCACTAACTTTGAGATCGGCGACTATGCGGGTGTCAAGTGGCTCAACGGCTCATGCCTGTCTTGTGAATTCTGCATCAACGGCTACGAGCCAAATTGCCCGCACGCGCTCCTTTCCGGTTACACCGTTGATGGTTCATTCCAGCAGTACGCCATCGCAAAGGCCATCCACGCTGCTCCCATCCCAAAGGGCACCGATCTTGCGAAAGTAGCTCCCATCCTCTGCGCCGGTATCACCGTCTATAAAGCCTTGAAGGAGTCTGATGCCAAGCCAGGCCAATGGGTCGCTATCACCGGTGCAGGTGGTGGTCTCGGTACTCTCGCTATCCAATATGCAAAAGCTATGGGTCTGCGCGTCCTCGGTATCGACACTGGCGACGTCAAGTCCAAGATGACTCAGGCACTTGGCGCTGAGGTCTTCATCGACTTTGCCAGGACCCCCGACATTGTTGCTGAGGTCATTAAAGTCACCAACGGTGGTCCCCATGCCGTGATCAACGTCGCAGTCGCCGAGAAGCCGTTCGAGATGTCGTGCAAGTATGTCCGCCCGCGCGGCACTGTCGTCGTCGTCGGTCTCCCGGCTCATGCATATGTTAAGTCCGAGGTCTTCTCTACCGTCGTCAAGTCCATCACCATTAAAGGCTCTTATGTTGGTAACAGAGCAGACACGGACGAAGCCGTCGACTTCTTCTCGCGCGGCCTTGTCGAGTCCCCGATCAGGATCGTTGGATTGTCTGAGCTACCTAAGGTCTTTGAGCTCATGGAGAAGGGCGAGATCGCTGGCCGATATGTACTTGATACTGCCAAATAAGCAGTAAAATTGGATGAAACTGGTTTTCATTTAGTGCTGGGCACTTTCCTTAAATTTGAGGCGTTGTTATTTATTGTTTCAATTGCTTTAGGTCAATGAAATCGTGAAACAATTACGTGTGGGTAATCTTACCGTGGTAGTGCTGATAATTACGTTGATTTGCAATACTCTGACATTCATTCAAAAAAATGCCGCGTAATAATATGTAAACTTCTCGCAAATCTGTTTCACATACGTGAGCCACATTAATCACGAGCGAAAAGTACATGACAAAGAGTGAAGGGCATTTAGGAATCCGAAGAGACAACATCATGTAGTCATTATAACTCCAAAAACAAAATATTTACTGTCTCATAGGATGAACTGCCAAAGAAGATGTGTATTCCAACATTATCAGTGTCCGAGACTGACTTCGCAATATATAGGCATCTGGCGAGCCCACAGACGCGACCATCAAGGTCCACTCGCCGAAAAACCAACCTTCGCCCAACCCCGCCTGTCTTCACACATCAACGCGTTAAAAATAGATCTGCCAAATGTTTACTCCAGCCGTCCATGTTGCTTGATTATAATCTTTCTTGTAAACACACAGCACATATCCGCCTCGAGCCTGGCGATAAGAATTGCTATGGGATGGGATGACCTGGGATGACCGCAAACACTGTTCTATGTTTCCTATAATTCAAAGTACGCAGTAAATGTCTTCACAGTGCCAAAATACAAAATACTGTCAACAATAAGTAGTTTTGCGCTGAATTCGCGGTATGTTTGATAATGATAATGATTGTGTCCCTAGAATTTTCAGGGGCCAAATTCAGAATCTCTCTCAACAAACGATCACGTGGGGCTCTGGCAGCCGAGCTGATAGAACAACGACGCCGTGACAGTTACGCCGTGTGCATCACAACGCTGTGTGTGCAAGAGGGCCAATCAGCATGAAGATGAACCAGATTTGGGACGAACACGAACTTGCCTGTTGAAGAAGTGGTTGTAACCTTGGAAGTGAGCTCTTTCATTGACTAGCTCTAGCTACTCTTATACAACAAAGGATAGTGGTCGGGTCAATCACAAGGACTGAAGGAAATTCGACGGACTAGCTTGAATCTGGTGCATTTGGTTAGTAAGATTCCGTCGTCCGACGTCTGGTGACTTCATGAGGATATGGGCTGAAATACTAATTTGCATAGACACATTCGAGATTCTACAGTTGGACATTGTATCAACAATTGCATAGAGTAAAAATCGGCAATAATGTCATCTTATTTTGTGCGTCGATTAGCTTGCAGTAGTCGCCGGACAGATATCGCGTCTGCTTTGTGCTTCAGTTCACACCGGATCCCGCGACGATTTTCTCATGCCCTGGCAGTTGTATGTCAAACAAATTGGATTGATTATTTGACTAGGCTAATTCGTTAAGCACCGAAACACACCAGATAACAATCCGTCGATCCCGTTCGAGTTCACGCCTGAGAACATCGAGCGAGCGCAAGCGATAATAGCGAAGTACCCGCCACAATATAAAAAAGGCGCCGTGATGCCGCTTCTTGACATCGGCCAGCGTCAGCACGGATTCACGTCCATATCGGTCATGAACTATGTGGCGAATATGCTCGGCATGCCACCCATGCGGGTGTACGAGGTCGCATCGTTCTACACGATGTACAACCGCACCCCGATGGGTAAATACCATCTACAAGTCTGCACAACAACGCCCTGCCAGTTGTGTAATTCCGACGCGATTATGGGCGCGATTGAGTCATATTTGGGGATCAAGCCTGGTGAGACGACACCAGATAGCTTGTTTACTTTGTCGGAGGTCGAATGTCTCGGTGCGTGCGTCAATGCGCCAATGATTGCTATAAACGACGATTTTTATGAGGATTTGACAGCCGACGGTATCGTCAATGTCTTGAAGCAGATTCAGCAAGGTACTGTCCCAAAGCCGGGTCCTGAGTCAGGCCGGGATACGTGTGAGCCGTATTCGGGCAAGAAGGTGTTGTTGTCGCCCGAGCCTTACAGCGGCCCGGACGTCACTAGACCGGATTTGTGATGTATTGATGGAGTGTGATTTGGGATTTGTTTCTAGTAAATTTTTTATTTCGATATTTAGGTTATGTAGAAGTGATTGGACTGGTATCGTCTGCATAGTTCATATTGCACAGAGCTAATAAACCTTTAAACAAAAATGTTGGAATTCATACTGTTACATTAGTGTTTTGTTAAGATTATACTGCAAATACATTACAAACTCAAAACCCGTGTATCATGTACCCACAGTCATACATAGTAGCAAAGCCAGCAATACAAAAATGAAAAATTAAATGGGAGATCTACGCCAGACCAAACGATTGTATCAATTTGACCAAATCTGTAGACTCGTGAGCGTAATTCAGTGGCGTCGCACTCATGGCCGAATACCTCGGTCTCGTAGTGTTCTGATACGTTTCGGCCTTTGCCCGCACCCGGAATAAATACGTTTTACCTGTGCACTTTTGAATCTCGTCCAAATACGCGCTATTATCTTCATCTCTCAATCGCATATAATCTCCAGCGGGTTTTCCCAGAATCACTTTGCCGACGTCGTCAAAGGAAGACACCCACATCTGCCCGGTATGGTCGTAGATGGCAAACATGAGGATGTAGCGGTACACAGGGTCTGGGAAAGACTTGTTGCATTTCTCGCAACGCCATCCGTCGCCGTCGTCCGTGAGTTTCTTGTTGCAGTTTTCGGTTGGACATGCAGCGTATGCGATTGTCTCGTTCCGGATGAACAGGACCGTGCCCTTGACCGAGAAGTAGTCAGGCTGGTCTTGCATGCCGAGCTGCTCGTCTCGGATTTGCTTGATCGTCTTCACGTTCTCTGGACGGCCGCTCATGGAAGTGGAGCCCACGGATTGGAGAGACGAGAATGTAGCATTGCGGCCCTTCATGTCAAACCAGCCTTTGAGAGAATGCGCCTCAGATATATCCGGGTTCACGGTAATAGTGGAGCTTTGCAACAGAGATAGCGATCGTCCGTTGAACTCACTAACCTTCGCGCCCTTGACTGCGACTATGTCATCTGGGTTCGCGCTGAATTGTACAGCCTGTGTACCCCAGACCGTCAATTGCACGGAAACTCCGCTTGGATCGACAAGGACAATATCGCGCTTATCATATGGTCTGCCACTGCTCTTGGACGTGATTTGCGCACAATCACCAACTGTCTTGATAACGCCCATTACATCCACAATCGCGTCCTTCTGGACATCCGTTAATTTGCCCAACGACTCGACAAAGTTGAATCGTAATTGAGGGACTTCTGTTGCACCCGTGTCTGTGCACTTTTCAATTTCGGTGTCCCGCTCAAACGTAAGTTCATAATCATGGTCCAAATTCGAAAACTGCTTCTTGGCTGTATTGACACGACATTTGGAAATATAATAAACTTCCCCTTCCTGCAGTAAATCGAAGTAAGCGTCCACTTGGTCATTAAACGCCGTAGCTTTGATTTCGCCAGTTTCATCTAGGAGGTTGACAGCGAAGAGTTTGCCCTCGCCGCGTTGGTTGTGCCAGTGCTTGATCTCGGACTTAAAAGTCACGCGAGCTTTTATAGTCCATTTGTTCTGATATGGAGACAGACCTTCAATGGTATAATAATTATGCGGACGTGGTGGGGCAGATGCGTATGAAGGCGCACTAGGGACACGTTAGCTTGATATAAAACAGAAGATAGTGATGCATACGCTGAATATGTGCTCTCTGTCTTTGGCGCAACTTGAGGCTTCTGCTCGCCGTAAAACGTGGTACTGCCTGTGCTGCCGTTGGAATAAGTCGCTTGAGCTGCTTGCGGCGCCTGGCGATTGACTTTAGAATCGATCGAGGCAGGGGCACCAATTTTGTCACGAATGCCATACTGTGAGAGAACTTCGAAATCGAGCAGAATCACGACTCTATAAAGATTAGTCCCGATGCATTCTCCAAATAGTAAATATAAATCATGCAAATATCGTGAACTCACAATTTCTCCTTCATCTCACTAGGCGTGTACTGCCGCACATTTATCGTATGTCCCCTCTCGACACGATTGTTCAGGACTATATCATTCAACTGTGTCGCGAGCATGCACTGTACAAAGTGGTCGCCATCAGACAATACGAATCTGAATCTCCGCGGCCCGCCAGCTTGCGTGGATGAAAGCTCTTTGATCTGGAGGACTTGCGCAATAAAGGTCGGGTGGCGTGTGAGGACGGTCGAGCTGTCGAGGTTCGCCATATCGCGGATGAAACCGCGGGAAAGTGGGACTGTGTCGTCCATAGTCATCGTCATTTGCAGCTACCGATAGCTGGAAAGACGCGTTGTTGTTGATTTGAACAGTGGTGAAGTTGTGTTGCTTAGCGATAGAAGTCAGGATGGAGCGCGACGTGGACGTGTGTCGGTCGTGATTTCAAAGTGGTGACTAACGTCTTTCGATACCCTTACCTTGATCACTTACGCGTCCCCAAACAATTAACGCGTGTAGCTAATCGTCTAGGTGGATGAGCCTGTCTACTATTATGACAACTGTCGCTCGCTACCCATGCTTATTTTTCTAGTGTTGCTACGTTTTAATGTTCACGAATATGGTAACCATAAGTGTATCTCGCATGCAAGTGTATTTGTAATCGATTTATCGAGTTCGGTGTCATTACATTAACATGCATATTGCCAAAATAGGTGAATTAGCAACGGTACGATGGCATGATAAACCAAATTGGCGGCACTCAAATTTTGTGACTCGCCATGCTCGTTCTACCTTACAACGAACAAATACACAGCACACGACACTAATTAATCTATTAACCGATATTTATTGCTCCAGACTTATGTGGTGCTAATATCAATTGGTTATTTGTCGTGACTAGACATGATGAAAGGACGGAAAGTACACTCGCTCGTTTTGCACTCTACAGAGGGCAAGTTCGTATACCTGCCCGATTGCTAAAGGATTCGTGAATTTAGTTGTTTGAGAGAGGTATAAGTCATCGAGATAGTCAATGAAATCCAAATCCTCTTACGGTAAGTATAGAAGAAATAACCGATAACTATATCTTTACTATTTTCATGCCGACGGTGCCGATCACGACTTGTAGCTGTTATGAACATTATGGTCTCGGTCTCCCGGTGCCCTAAAAGTGTAACTTCCCATAATGAAAGGCATTTGTGATTCATAGACGATTACGGCGCAAGTATCACAGAGTAGTGCGGTTATGTAAGATGGACGGCCTTGTCCGCATTGGGCAACTGCGTCCTGTTTGCGTTCGATGACCGTCGATACACTCAACTGCCCTCTCCTGCTCGGTCCATATATCCCGCTTTGCCGTCGCCGCTCCCATCGCCCGTCTATCGCGAAAGTCGCGAACTCAAGGTAAAAAAGCCATGCCAGCTGCCGGTGAATCCTCCGCGCCGCCCGACACGCTCAACAAGCCACCCTTCGACGCAGCGCTCCTGGCGCCCGCATCGCCTCGACCTCGCCCTTTCGCATCACCACGACGACCTGCTGATCCCACAACACTTCCGCCTGGGGCAGGGCCACTCAACCTTTCGTCCGACGACGACCGCAGACGAGAACATACCCCCAATTCTTCGCATCCACAGCGGCCATTGATCACGCGCACACCCTCCGCCGTGTCGCAAGCCCACGAGTCAGAATCAGACAGCGGGTACAGGTCGGAAGACCGCCCTGCGTCTGTCCGCAAACTGTTCTCCACAACGGCAGTAGGCTCGCTCAAGAAAACGCCAGACGCCTCCAAGGTTCCGTCTGTGTCAGCGACAGGGAGCAAGGCCATGACAGTCGAGACTGAGACGGTGACGACGGTGCCGAGCGTGAGTGTGACGACGTCCGCGCAGGGAAGCATCAAGAGTGCAAAAAACGTGGTAGTCCCTGCATCTAGATATTTGTCATACAGTATGCTAACATCTTGCAGCACGCGAAGTCTTCAGTAAAGCAAAAGAAGAAGAAATCAAGACCATTACCGACAACGCAAGGCACCTCGAAAGCCGACATCTTTGCTGCTAAGATCGCGTCTGCCGTAGGCGACCACGACTCCTCAGATTCCGATGAAACGTTCGTGTACGAATCAAATCCGCGAGATTCACAACCCGGCAGATTCAAACCGTCTCGATCACCGTCCGTAACTTCCCTCGCCGCGTCTATATCGCGGAATAAGCCGGGCGACAGCGCTGACAACCCAATGCTGCCCTCTGGCGCCAATTTCTTTCGACAAAATGGAAGCACCAAGACCGGACGTCCGCAAGATCCACGGTCATTGAATAATATCTACGCGACAAATAAAGGCGCATTACCACCGCTTTCACCGCGAATGTTCAGTAATCGAGGCGCGGCGTCTGCCATTGCTGCTGACGGGTACATCGATGATGACGGCGCTGATGGGGACGATGATTACGATTACGATGAGTCCACGCCTTTGGCATCCGCTACTGCACGGCGGCGAAGACGGGGAGCGAAGATCCAACAGGCGCGACGACTACGGCGGTCGATTTTGGTGTCATGTATCGTTGTCGTTGCGTTAATTGTTGGGTTTTCCCTCGGCGTGATATATGTCACTAGTTAGTTATCGATCTGTCGATCCGTAATCCATACGCCTCGATTCAGCAAACTATAGGAACTCGGGCACAAACATATAACACAAGAGCAACACTTAATCACACGCAGACACACACCCCACCACACAGGGACACGCGCATGCACACTTTCAACGTATTCCACAAACGGGCGCAGGCACGCCTATTTAAAATTCAAGGTTTATTTTGTTTTTGAAATAAATTACTTATGGAGTTGGCTTCGCGGATTTTTGTCTTCTCGTATAGTATTTATTAGCCGTCTTTAGAATTGCATCCATTTGTCGTCTTTCGGCGTTTTTTTTCTGATCGTGTAATTGTTTAATTGGCAGAACGGGTACGGAATTCGGGTGGTAATCGTGGGAAAGATATTGGAATGTCGCTCGTTAATAATGAATAGACGTACAGTAAGAGTCAGCTCACTGATTCGGACTGGATGTAATCAAAGTCGTGGTAGAGTGAATATACAGATTTCATACCATGCCAGTATATGCCCATAACCATACATAATGTAATACTGTTAGAATATAAACCGATAAAGAAAAATATACAAATAGAAGGACAGTAAAATTATATCAAGCGACCCTGTATTCTCGTACTCCGAATTTGGGAAATTAGCATGCCATTCACCGATTCCCATTTCCAATCCTATCCACATACCTTCCCTAGTAACGCCAAACTATCTAATTTATGGATTGTATACTCATTGCTGTATAATCTCGCTCTATCGCGGTTGGTTGGTTGGTTGGTTGGTGTTGAGGTTTAGAATGAAAACCGATAACGGCCACCGCGGGAAGAGCACCAATCGCAGTATTTATCCGTAGAGCCTTCTTGGTGGATACGACAATATTTTGCCTTACAGAAATTGCAGAAGCTGATTATACCGAGTTTGCAGCCTATTGCGAACACATTAGACTAGCCAGCAAGAAGTAAGGAAGCTCAGGAGCACTCACTTTCACACGTAGGCCCACAGTCATAGCAATCTAATTTAGTTTTCATGACAGAGGGATCGCATTTACTGCACCAAAACTTCAGACAGCCGCGACATGATCGCAGGACTAAACAGCGCAAACAAAGTTTTTCCTCTGCGCGTCTGCAAGAATGGCATTCCCGCGGATTATATTCTGCAAGGAACCATCCCTGCGTCATTACGCTGTCCGAAGAGGATGTCGATGTTGATGTCGATGTCGATGTCGAGGATGGGTGGGCTTCGCATGGCGTCAAGTCCGTGATAATACCCGCTCTTGTCGCGATATTGGCAAATATCGGCGCGGTAGCGGAGAGTGAAGTTGTTGGGAACGTGGGGCCACCTAGTAATCCCAGCGATTTTATTGACGGGCGTTTCGCGCACATCGTCACGCAACACATAACATCGTCGTCGCAGGCGTACCCGTAATCTGTTGCCGGGGATGAACATAACGTTTCCGTAGGCGACGGTGATGACTCTGTTGATGACGACCCCGTGGCGACCCCGCTCCGTGGGACTAACGTTGCTTGCTCGACTACAAGAGGCACGGCGCAGACTGCCATGGGTGCTAAACAAAATTTCTCGATAAGTTCACATAAATGCTCTAGCGTCCAGCCATACGATGACGAGAGACTTAAATGGCGTAATTTATATTCGGAAAATAAGCTCGTCAAGAGCATGTCATCAACGAAACACGAGTCCAGGTAGAGTGCGCGCAGACTGGATTTTACGACGTCTAGCGAGAGGACCTTGTTGATTGTACGTGAAGAGCAGAGCGACAGGTCCAGTTCGTGGACAGCGCCAGGGTGCCGGAGGAATGTGGTGTGTAACGTGTGGCAAGTTGTTGCGAGTGCGATGAGGGACTGAAGCGAGAGATAGGGAGTAAGGGCACGGAGGACGAGTGCATTGCTTAGCAGGTCGAGCAGCGTTGTCTGTTGAACTGCGGGAGGAGCGTAGAGGGACTCGGATATGTCCATGTGCTGTTGTCCCACTGAGCGACTGAAAGCTGAAGACGAGCGAGCGGGAGGATCTTTGAAGCTAGGAGCTGAATAAGTTGTTGAGGAGACAGTATCCGAAACAGGACTTAATGACTTGCTGCCAATACACTTGTATTGTGATGTGCGACCTGTGACCTGCGACCTGCGAACTAAGAACCGACAGAACTGGACTATATACAACAAAGAGGCGAAGCAACGAATGATTCCAGATGCGCTGGACCTTAGGACCCGGCTATGTGGCGGCTGTAGTCAACCCGCCGCACGGTAGGTAAAAATCTCGCGTGGCGGAAACCACATTAGTACAGGTGGCCTGTGCGCTGTAGTGTGCCAACAATTTGCCCAGATCAGCGGGCCCCTGACGCGTGTGAACGGCACAAGACCCGCACACTAAATGCATAAGCAATAAGTTGCTTGAGCACTAAACATCTCAATTACCTCTATTAGCCACATTTGCTCAACAATGCGGTGTATGTTCCGTAGCCGTCCCACTGATCGCGGCATAGCGTCCATTAGAGTTGAGGAGTGTTGTGTTTAGCGTTAAGCGTGTGGTTGAGCCAACCGCTGTCGAAACCAATCTTGGTCCGAACGTATTCCAACAACATATACTCCGCGATACGACTCCCAATTGCGGCAGCCAACCTCAGTCGATGTCTCTATTCGCTGAACCCCGTCGTGCGTCGCGCTCACGATCGCGCTCACGATCGCGCACACCAACAACTACCCGCTCGCCGACGGCTACCCGCTCGCCGTCTCGGTCTGCGATGAGGTCGTCCTCTAGACGAGACAGCAGTGAAAGCGCATTGGCATCACGATCTCTCTACTCGCCGCCTCCTCAGTAAGTTTATTGACAAATATGCCGATGCCATTGTACTCATGTCCTGTTTGTGGGGCACGTACGGGTTATCACCGCTGGGGCCAAATTCTAATATCGACCACGTAGGAAATTCCAAAAACGAGTCGGCTTCGACACATTCGATAACAAAGACGCCACAGACTTCTCACTAACGCTACAGGTTAAGCGCGACGGCTACATTTACAACAGGCTGTCCCGCACGTTCTTGTGCGGAACTGATCAGAATGAATACTCGGATTACGCGCTCGAGTGGTTGTTGGAGGAACTGGTTGATGATGGCGATGAGATTGTTTGCCTGAGGGTGGTTGATCCTGGTGCAAAGATTTCGAGCTCCGATACGGCATTGCAGGAGAAGCTGTATCGAGATGAAGCATACAAACTATTGAGCGAGATTATGCAAAAGAATGAAGATGATAAGAAGGTATTACTCTGGACTAACACTTTGCGAAGTCAGGCTAACGACATAGATATCACTCGTGCTTGAATTCGCGGTCGGAAAAGTGCAGGACATGATCCAACGCATGATCGAGATCTACGAACCTGCAGTCCTAATCGTCGGGACTCGTGGGAAGTCCTTAAATGGCTTTCAGGGTCTCCTACCCGGATCAATTTCGAAGTACTGTCTCCAGCACTCCCCAGTCCCCGTCATCGTTGTCCGTCCGGGTGAAAAGCGATTGAAAAAGAAAGAAAAACGACAGGCAGATCCATCGAGACGGGCGTACATGGATATTGTCGAGAGCTCGAAATCGTCATCGACCAGAACTCTGACAAATTCGTCGCATGAGCAAAATACGCGGAGTACCCGTTCGTCCGTGGACTTACCCGGAAGCGATACACTGATCACGAGGGAAGATCTTGAGCGATTGTCCCATGTCAGCAGTGAACCAGGAGTCGTGGATAATGTAACTGACAAGCTGGGAAATTTATCTCTATTTTCGTCGCTGAAGAATAAGGGTCATCGATCAGTGTCCCCCGCCACAACTTCGAGGCTGGTACTCTCGAGTGCGATGGGTGCAGCCTTGGCTGCTTCCGTAGCAAGCGATCATTCCCCGTCTCTTCCTACCGATACGGCTAAGAAGGCACAGGACATGACGCCGAATCTACCGAATCCGGAGATTATTATCAACAACGCCGACTCAGATGATGATGATGATGATGATGATGATGATGATGATGATGTCGCAAACGAGGATAACCTGGACCAGGACACAGCGAGATAGAAATGCATATCGGGATAGAACAATTTAGGTGTTGATAGTTAAGCCACAAAACTTTCTTGGTCTTGGCACATATTGAAATATGGGATGATGGGTGTAAATAGCGGATTGGACTAAGAACTGGGGTTATTTAGCGTAAACTTTTGGTGTTTTTGTTTTCCTTGTAATATTGCGTGTCAGCTTTGAAGTTGCATATATTGTACTACAGTCGTGTATTACGGTATGTAGTTGAACAATAAATGTGACATGTCAGAGCATGTCTACTTCCCCTTGAACTTCGCAGCTCGCTTTTCTATGAACGCCGTCATACCCTCTTTCTGATCCTCCGTTGCAAACAAACTATGGAACAGACGTCGCTCATACAACAGACCTTGCTCCAACCCGACCTGCAGTCCATAATTCACCGCCTCCTTTGCAGCCTGCACGGCTAACTGTCCGTTACCGGCAATCGTGCCTGCAGTTTTGACAGCCTCGTCCACTAATTGCTCGGGTGAGAACACGGCGGAGACGACACCCCATTCGAGTGCTTGCTTTGCTGCAAACGTCTTCCCGGTAAGAATGAGCTCCATGGCACGCGATTTGCCGATCAGACGCGTGAGACGCTGGGTTCCGCCCGCACCAGGGATGATGCCCAGTTTGATTTCTGGCTGGCCAAAGACAGCTTTCTCGCCGGCGTAGATTATGTCAGCCCTACCATTGTCAGTGTCTACGTCCCACATGCGAATACTGATATGAACAAAGGACGTACATCAGGGCAAGTTCACATCCACCACCAAGCTAGAGTTCGTTAGCCATTTACTCATCCCATACCCAGGAGTGAAGATACCGCATATCCATTCACAGCTGCCAAAATCGGTTTCTTAATATTCGTAGCTTCGCCCCAATTTTTAATAAAACTCTTCTCGTAAACATCAGCGAACGACTTGTGCTGCATCTCCTTTATATCCGCTCCAGCAGCAAACGCCTTTTCGGACCCTGTGATTACGATCGCGCCGACGGTGGGATCAGAGTCTGCTTCTTTCAATGCGGCATTGAGATCTAGGATTAGCGGTGTCGAGAGCGCGTTAAGTGATTTGGGACGGTTGAGTGTGACAAGAGTGACTCCTGGTGCAGGGGTCGAGACGAGGATGTTGTTGAACGGCGATGTCGAGTAGCGCGATGCATGGCTGATCAGTGCACGAAATTGACGCGCAACGTACGGACGGTGTGCTGAAACTAGCATTTGTTCTATAACTCTTATATTTCAGAATTTGAATCTTGGAATCCCCCCTGGGAAGAGCAATGGGATTCGTCGCGACCTTTGTCACAAAGTGATAATATCGGTTGCTCGGATTGCAACCCAGAGGAACCCAAATCCATTATGGACTGGAGGTCCCGTTGTAACCGCCAACAACCCTGGTCCCTTTATTTCCTCCTATGGTCGACATTTCACTTTAAACAGCTAGCGAATGTGTCAGCCACGTATATGCAACACATTAATCAGTAATACGTCATTCATCGGCCCAACTTCGGAGCCAGAAATGTCAAGGGCGGGTCATTGTGGCTGAAGTAAACATTTCGGGTTGGGGTAGTTGTAAATTGTGAGATCGCTGGTACTGGCTAGCTGGACCGAGGCTACTGCAGTGCAAATTATGAGGATTGCGGCTTCTGTGGTCAGATGAGTTGGAAATTGTATAATAACTATAGTATTCTAAGAATATACGTTACGTTGGATTGTGATGATTTAGCCAGTGCATCCATTAACGAATGCATATTCTAAACTTTCATGTTCACAAATAGTCATCAGTTGCAAAGGCAAGTCATTGACCCACATCGTTGTAAATACGGTTTTGTGCCCCTCATATGTTTTGCATTTCGAGATAGTTAACAGTTAACTATTGAATGTGTCTCGAATCGCATAATTGACCGGTGTTAGCCACCGGAGGCCATTCTCGGCTCATAATGATATCTCATTCTACGACTAACTATAGAAATTGATAAGAGGAGTCTCTGTTAACGTGCTTAATGTACAATTCCCTTCCCAACACAATTACTTTACGAAATACTGGTAAGACGCAAGCACACGGGGGTTACACACGGGGGTTAGGTTTATAGCACGCGCCGTCGACGCGTCGGCTGCGCCGCACTTGTTTACTCACGAGCCCGATCGGGCTTAGCGCAGAGTCTCCGGGCCAAATGTAAACAAAACTTGCGGGTTCCAGACGCTCGGCGGGCAGCACGCACCACCACCACCGTGGTATCGGCTCGCTTCGCCTAAGTTGCTTCTCTCCGCTTCCGCACTCTATTCTCGTTCTTCTCGCCGTCTGGCACTTTTGTCCTTTGTCCTCCCAACATCCCCTATAGACCTCGCTCTCCGACTTTTGGTCAACGTCCTGGTTTCCTCAATATCTTACAGCACGACAGGGTCCCGGTCACCTGCACAAGGCTGTGTTCCGACTCGGTCAGCTGCCTCGCTCACCACCACAACAAAGTCCATCAAATCAAGCGTCTTGCCGTCCGCCACCGGGCTCTTCGGCACCATGGCTCCTCAGCTTCAAGTGGTGGTCGAGCCCTTTTCACCGCTACCGGCTCCGACTCGGACTCCTGGACGCCGCGTCTCACCAACTCGCTCATCAGCTTTGGCATCACCGTTTGCAAGTCGATATGTGACACGCAGAGGTAGTAATAACTCTGCCGTCTCGGCGTCTCCAACTTTTTCACCGTCGATCAATGCTGGAACGTTGTCTACCGGCCGCATCACTCGGGCGGGAGCAAAACATCCGCTGTCGTTTGCTGCTTCTCGGCCGCCATCAAATCAGACGTCCGATTCTTTATCACCACTTCGACGGTCTGCGGGCATCCTGCATCTTGATCGAGCATCACTAGGTTCTCCTGTTCCAAAGCGCCATTTCCGGCATCCGAGCGATGCGCAGTTCAATGATGCTGCATCATCCCAGAAATTTCAAGCACCACCTTGGCCGGTACATGACCAGGACCTGGAAAAGTCCCAGGCTCAGCCGTCGCCGTCACCTACGTTTCTGCACTCGACTGAAATGGACGAATTAAACGGTAGCAATTATGTCTCGCTTGGTCCACCGTTTAGCACCCCCGTTCATCACAATAACAACCATGAGAGCGCCGCGTCAGCCATATTTGCAAAGGGAAAACCCGGTTTTGGTATTGGCAATAAGAGTACCGAACTCGGTTCACCGCGTCCAGATAATCAGCTGTTCCAGGTACGACGGACTATTTCTGTTGAAAATTTTTTGTCAGCCGGAGCGCGGGACAGTCCGTTTTCAAATACTGCGCCTTTGCCGAATCCTTCTGCCCATCCTCACCCGTTGTCGCAGTCACATACAATTTCCTCTCTGTCCTCTGACGATAATGAGTCAGACTTGCAGCTGTCCCAGAATCGTTTTAACAAGACAGTTGCGAATCCAAAAAAGAAGAGGCCATCATTGGCGTCTATTCCCGTCTCGGTCTCGTGGTCGTCACTTTCCCGAGCCGTTTCCAACAGTTCCTCATCGTCGTTTGAGACACCTCAGAATTATCGATTAGTCAAGCCCTTCCAGCCGGCTTTCATGAGTACAGGTCTATTGTCAAAGAGAAATCGACTATCAAATGGATCAGCCGAGATATCTCATTTCGCTCCTCCAGACACACCATGTAAACGGCCAGCCCAGCCTCAGTTTTCGGCTACGTCTCCTTCATTCAAGTCATCTATCTCGAACTTCAGTGAGTCATCGGGTGATGTGGAGGAAATATTCGACCTTGGCGGTCACAATACAGAATATGAAATGCCGCCCACCCCGACTAAGACTTTCGGCTCGACGCACGCCGACTCCTTGCAAAGTCTGCCTGTTCCGCGAGCATGGAATATTCCATCAAGTATGACTAGATACAAAATTTATTGCGAATGTGGCCTGACTGACTCATTCTTAGCTACCCCCGTCGACCCACTGTTCCCTACTGTTTCTCCAACAGCCGGATCACTGTTAGACTTGAAGACTCCTACCACTCCTGCAAAACCGACGATTGGCTATTTCGATCCCAGTTTGACTCCCAGTAGCAGTCTGGACACATTCCTGCTCAACAAATTCCAGGATGTATCATCAATAGGCTCAGGCGAGTTTTCTTCAGTGTATTTGGTCACCGAACGTGAGAATCCACATAACAAATACGCGGTCAAGAGAACCAAAACTCCACTTCCCGGTCAGAAATCCTTAGTTCGTAGACTTGAAGAAGTTGCGATTTTAAAAGATTTATCTTCCCGGACGGAGGACAATGATCGGGAATATATCATCAATTTTGTCGACAGCTGGGAATTTCAGGGGCATCTATACATTATGACCGAGTATTGCGAAAATGGAAATCTAGACGTATTCCTTGCAGAATATGGTAGATTATCTAAGCTGGACGAGTGGAGGGTGTGGAAGATTTTGGTTGAAATTGCGTTTGTAAGTCTTCTTGTTCATGAGTCGTTTAGTAAAATACTGACTGTTTGTACAGGGCTTGAGATTTATTCATGATGCCGGTTATATCCATTTAGATCTGAAGCCTGCAAATGTGTTTATTACCTTTGAGGGATCGCTGAAGATTGGCGATTTTGGCATGGCCACGAAGTTGCCAGTGGTATGTTGCATCACTCACATACTGCTTACGGTGACAGCAGCAGCTGACAAAGTATATGTAGACTAAAGGAATCGAGCGCGAAGGCGACCGCGAGTATATAGCCCCAGAAGTTCTAGCACTGCAGGAATATTCAAAGCCAGCGGATATTTTCTCATTTGGTTTGGTTATGCTTGAGATTGCTGCCAATATCGTCTTGCCGGACAACGGTGCGCCATGGCACAAGCTGCGCTCAGGTGATCTTTCGGACGCGGGTCGTCTCAGCTCGAGTTCTGGGGACTTGAAGAATATGTACAAGGCGGACGGAACAAAGGTACCGCCTTGGGCTCCGGACTTTATGCTCGACGAAGCAGGCGGTTTGGATAAGCTTGTCAAATGGATGCTCAAGCCCACACCCAGTGACAGACCTACAATCCACGATATCTTGCACACAGAAGAAGCTCGGACTGTCGAGTCCCGAAGGAGATCGGGTGCGATTATCTTTGAAGGTGAATATGGACCTGAGCCAAACAGCGCTTTGCAGAAAGCGGGCAAGGATATGAGCATGCTTGATCAGGATGAAGACTGGCGGATGGAGCTATGATGTGGTTTGCAATCCATAACCGTTTGCATACAACTATGTTCTTAATGACGACCATTGATTCTCGCCAGCTCATTAACAACAATTATGAGAATGGTAATGACTTTATTTCCTTTTGATTCGACTTTGCTATGATGCCATTCCTTTGGTTTGTATGAACGGGGTGAATATGTCTCGCTATGCCCATTGCTTTCACCTTTTTGCTTAAGATTCGTCTCCTAGTAGAGCGCAATCCGATTTGTCCCATGCCAGAGCCTGGTAGCCGTTTTGCTCCACTAGCGCTGCTACACAATGGCTCCAGGCACCAGCTTCGACATCTGCTTGCCGTGGCGGGTTGTCCAGATGATGGAATGTATGATGGAAGGATTTTATCTAGATCAGATAGAGTTATGATAGATCTCATGATGAGTTACTGGTATCATAATTCTGATACAACAGTATATATGCTTCTTTATATGATTGGCTTTTGATGATTACCGTCTTTTATTACTCCAACGCTTTCACGATATATGCGGTCCTTCATTTACGCATTTTCTTATTTATGTTACCTGGTTTCTATGTGCTACGATGTTTTCATGCAAAGACTGAATTAGTTGTTATTATGTATGGATGAGGATGGCTTTAACGAATTTTTTGATGGATATTTATTTTGCTATACTCTACATGTCGCTTTTTGTTGAGTTTTATACCTTTTTGAATTCCGAGGTTGTATGATTTTGCCCTTAGCTGTACAATTGCGTATGATTTTTCATTTGCTGGCTTCGTGGTCGCTCATTTGTCTTCGTTTGCTTTGATATTGGTTTCAGCTAAACGCTCATTTCTTTCATTTATTTATATATTGTTGTGATATATAGGTTCTGACGAATGAGAATATATGGATCTATGTACGGATATTTTCATGGATATTTTGATCGAATTATGACTGATGACGTTTTTTTTTCATTGTTTTTTTTTACATGAATGATTTGTTACGACAAGTGATACATGGAGACAAATATATAATTTTCAAATATGGTTGAACAGATTACTCGCTCCATTCTTATGAAGCAAGCAAGCTTTGAGGATTTAGGTAAGAGTGACAAGAAGATTTGTCGCAGAAAAGATACGTCATAATAAAGGATATAACATTGGAAACGAAAAGACTAACGTTACATAAAACAATCAAATACGCCAGTTACAAAAAAGATACGGGAATATCATGTATAGGAAAATTACGCAACAAAACGGACAAGCATATATGTAGAAAGTGCAAAACATGCAAACGACCTAGAAATTGTCGGTATTGCTGTTAAACCGACATACAACGGAAGAAAAGTCCGCCGAGTTAACGTAATGATATACTGGGCAATATAGCATTGGCCCGGTAGAACAGCTTATTTGTACCATCACCATGGTCGGAAATTGTCGTGATACCGTGCACTGGACTTCAATCCATCTCATATGCTATGAGACTAGTGACAGTACGTGCACGCCATCTTTTTATTTTTCACCCAAATATTGAATCCCTGTAAACAATAAACGCAGTATTTTGTAAAAATCCTCTCGATAATGCACATTTCCAATCCTAATGAATGTTTAGTCTGCAAAAAGGATCAAAGTCGAGCAAGAGACTTTTTAAGGTTCCCTATTTTTTTCATGTCTCTCGAAATTGATTGCTGAATGTTCCACCAACTTAACGGCTCCCCTTATTTTGTAGACCGTTCTACTGTTTTATGCCGATAACGTCGACACACGATTACGCCGTGGCCTCTTTACCGGTCGCGGCCATCGTGGGCGAGGAAGTGAGGACGGTTTCGCCAGCGCGCTTAGACTTGTAGTCCTTAATGGCAGACTTAATGGCGTCCTCGGCGAGCATAGAACAGTGCACTATATCTGTTAACATTATCTCCTCAATATAGGCGTAGTTCGCCGTCACATTGGCAATCAAAATAAAAGATTTGCACATACATTTCACAGGTGGCAAGCTGAGCTCCTTAGCGATGGTCGTGTTCTTGACCTTTCCCGCCTCGTCAAGCGACATTCCGCGCACCAACTCAGTAAGATATGAAGAGGATGCGATGGCGCTGCCACAGCCAAAGGTCTTGAACTTGACATCTGAGATGATTCCGTTGTCGTCTACCCGAATCTGAAGCTTCATAACATCACCACAAGCAGGAGCACCTACAGCGTATTCACTATTAGTAAATTATTCTCGCATATTCATATAATTGATTTTCGCCATAAGCGAATGCTTACCGACTAGACCAGTGCCTACATTGGCATCATTCTTGTCCATGGAACCAACATTCCGTGGTTTATTGTAATGATCGAGCAGTAAAGAAAAAGATGTTAGTACCAGACGTCATGGTATCAATAGCATATCCACAGACATGACTGAATACGCCAGGCAAAAAGAGAAATACTTATCTTTCTGGTGATATCCGCGTGAGCCGGAGATCGCAATGGCAGCAGGATTTGCTCGCATCGCTGATGACGCGGCCGGTCGAATTTGTCTCATCAAAGGGTTCATTGCGCTGTGTCTTTTAAAATGGCAGAAGATAGAAAAGATGCGATGTCCAAGTGAATTTCTAATCGTGGTCTTCGGGACAAAAACCGTTAGACAAGACGAGTGTAATAATTAATAGCGTGGAGTAGGCAAGAAATACTGTCTGGCTGACTGTTATTAGCGAGAGATGGGCGACGCACGAGAGCCAAAGCTACGGGTTAGGGCAGCGCGACATAATCTGATTTGCCACGATCAGTCAATGGATAACGTAAATGCAGATTGTGCAAGATTAAAGAGGTTGCAAATTACGTATTTGTAGGTGGGTTACGGCAGCAAATGTAACAATTATATGGATCTAATGACGTCACCTAACCCAGCTTCATTCGTTAATGTCACGAGTCATTCGAAGTTAAAAATGGCTAAAGTCCGACGAGCCTTGGCTCAGCACTAAACCCGCGGACTTCATCTGTGGTTCCGCCAATGATAGTGAGAATGCTAACTACTGCGTTTCATATCCACTAATTACCCCAGCTCAATATGTCCATGTCCCCATAGTTGGCATTCAGCCTCTCCAACGCCAGAAATTCCAAACGGGCTAGTCGTGATGAGTCGCAAACTTCACATTACCAGACCAGATCGCTTTGCTTGATGCGGTCGACATTGTCGTGCCCATGGGTGTCGGTCGCGAAGTTAGAGCTGGCCTTGGATGCGTACGAGTTTCCCGGATGAGGCTTATTATTTAGTTATGAAGAGTATTGCGCAGCACAAGCAGGCTCCCCACAATCAGCTTCTAATATTATCTCCAAGGTGAACAACTTCGACGCCTACGGCCCACTTACCTGACAGCTAAAATAAATCTAGCAAAAGAACTTAAACGATTGCTCAATTAATCATTTGAAATGGTTGCGGCGATGAGGACATCCTCGACGTTGCGGAAGGGTGCTAGGATGCGAGAGCCGGATCGCAAAGTGATCGTAGCTCTTTCACTGGCACCGTCTCGCGTCGCAGTCCTGAAGTTCTGAAAAGCGGATCTGAATTCCAAACGTTACGAGAGGCGCCGCCAGGAAACGAGGTCTCGCCGTTCAGTAAGAGGAATAAGAGAGATGGTGAGGACTCTCTTGTTACGACAAGAATGTCAAGCTCGAGGAGCGAGAACTAGAGGACGGCATCATAATCCTGTTCCGGTCGCAGATCGAAGTTAAATGACTTACACAGTATGCCGTGAGCATCATAGGAATCCACTTATTCAAGCTCTGGTTCTTCTTTGTATTTTGAGCCAATATTATTGGTAGTCGAAGTTGTCGTAGTGCTTGGTCATATTTATCCGCACGACCGACAAACAGCATCAGTCGCACTAGTCTCAGGCGATGACGGTCAGCGTTAATTCAGGAAACGTGATGCGACGGCGGGGAACGCAGATCACATCACCCCTTCACACGCTAAAGTAGACACAGGATTATGAACGAGTAATACCAAAGGCATTTCCTTTGTTAGAGTTTCGTGTCTACATATCTGTGGATGCCCTTGGTATATCTATGAGGGATAGCGACGCTTTATCGGCCGGAATATCAACAGGTGCTGCCCCACAAAACCAGGGAAAGCCAGTGAAATTGCCACAGACGGAGATCCGATGAGCCGCGCGGAAGTCGCCGCACGAATAAATGTTTCCGATGGACCGTCAGATAGCCGCTACAGACAAAAATCAGACACAGCGCAACAAAACTAAGCCTTTGTAAATTGGTAAAATAATCAAGAAGAATTCTGCATTATCAAAATGTGGGAAATAATCGGTTTTATGCAGTGTGGGAATATGGCGGATGGTTCGCCCGTGCACCCGGCTCCGAGATGCGTCGGGTTCGGCTTCTAACTTTTCTGCCTTCTCTCTTTGGCCTGCATGCTCCGAGGCTGTCGTCCACCACACAAAGGTCGCGCGCCACACCTTCCTCAGTCCACAGGCAATGCCCCTCCCTGGCAACCGACACATCCTACTGTCTAGAAATCACTAACAAGCTGATCATCGCACTGTCGTCTTTAACTATTTCCACGTTCTTCTCTCAGCAACATTCGAGCGCGCCCAAGTGCGAATGTCTGGCAAATGAGCCTCTCTTCGACCGCAAAAAAGGGACCCGCTATTGCCCCACAATCAGCTATGCCTAGTACTGTGGAGAAACAGAGTACATCCGCCATTCTGACATTCAAGGACTACCTTGCGCGTCCGACAGTAGCGTCCTTCGTT
The DNA here is from genome assembly GCF_038497915.1 of Lipomyces doorenjongii. Taxonomy (NCBI): domain Eukaryota; kingdom Fungi; phylum Ascomycota; class Lipomycetes; order Lipomycetales; family Lipomycetaceae; genus Lipomyces; species Lipomyces doorenjongii. The sequence continues at coordinate 51,475 of NW_027118096.1, forward strand.
GCTGGAGGCGTTGCCGGCGCAGTCTCGCGCACAGTCGTGTCACCGTTTGAGAGAATGAAGATTATCATGCAAGTGCAAGGCCCAGGATCTACGAACTACTCTGGCGTGTGGGGAACGCTAAGGCGCATGTGGAAGGAAGAAGGTTGGCGAGGATATATGCGCGGAAACGGTATAAACTGCGTTCGAATCGTTCCATACAGTGCCGTGCAATATAGTAGTTACACAATTTACAAAGAGGTGAGTTTTGGACAGAAGCCACAATCCTTTATTGTATCTTGCTACCAGAGTATTCCGAATAATAACATCCGCTGCACAGCTCATTATGGAACCAGGCAGAACAGAGCTGGATACATCACGACGGCTATCCGCTGGTGCGATGGCCGGTATCACTTCCGTCGTTGCAACATACCCACTCGACATCGTCCGTACGCGTCTCTCCGTCCAAACTGCTTCAATAGGAAATTTACACGTCGACCGGAAACATGCCCCCGGAATGTGGTCAACAGGTTTACTGCTTTACAAAACCGAAGGTGGAATTATAGCCTTATATCGCGGCATCCTGCCGACAATCATGGGCGTCGCGCCTTACGTCGGTCTCAATTTCGCGGTCTACGAGAGTATGCGAGAGTTGTTGGCCGATGAAAGGGGAAATGTTACGGCGCTTGGAAAGTTGTTTAGTGGTGCAGTCAGCGGTGCTGTGGCACAGACATTGAGTATGTTCCATCTAAGTGCACTACTGCAGAAACTGACGAGTTAACCTAAAAAGCTTATCCTTTCGATGTATTGCGCCGGCGGTTCCAAGTCAACACAATGAAAGATCTTGGCTATCAGTATTCATCTGTCTGGGACGCTGTCGTGTCAATAACGAAGAAGGAAGGGTATGTGTCAGAGTTAATTTGAATGTTTACTTTGATACTAATTTCACCTCCGCGGTACAGGCCCTTCGGCATGTACAGGGGATTGTCCGCCAATCTTCTGGTAAGCACCCCTTTGTCCGTTTGTGATAATTATGTCTAGGCTGCGGTCGCTAATCCTGGAATAGAAAGTTGCACCTTCCATGGCCAGCAGTTGGCTCAGTTTCGAGATCATCAAAGACTTGCTGCAAGGCAAGTAATCAACAAAGCAATCAACCATTCTTAAAAGCAATCATGGCAGCACATTTTTTTTCAACTTGTTAATTACATAACTTCCCTACAAGTTTTTTCTTTGTTGCATTTCTTTATATCGGGACATTGGGTATGGTTATGTTTTGTCGTTGCCTGTTTATGCTTTTGGCTTATTTATTAATTAATAATATGGCATTCATGGCTTCACTTCCTAATTTGCGGTTTCAATTTGCCTCTTCGGTCTAATTGTTTTGTACGCGTGTCTGGTCCTTGTTGGCTGGACATGCTCTTATAGAGCGGACAATACATTGAGGCGGCGCGGTTTTGTCAGGTGTATTTATAACGTACCTACAACGAAGTTGGCATTTAGTGCTTCGACAGTGTCGATGCGAGATCGCGCTGAATTTAGTTGATTCTAAACCAACTATAGGGACTGCTGGTACTAGCTAGCTAGCGGCCAACGACCGGGCATGTTTACTTGGATACAGACAGTTTCTACAGGTTCGGAATTATTGGATCGTATCAGACGCGTATCAATTTCTCCATTGATAACTACATTTCACGCGATCAAATCCCATAGCATGATGACCATGGCGATTTGGACTGGCTATAGAAGGCATCGTGCGGCTCGAATTGTGGCTGACAAACCCTATCAATCGGCATTGTAGTTAGGGCATGCTGTTGTTGAAGTGATGTCGTGACTGCGTTTTTTTACCGCATACAAATCATGACATGGGTACCGCTCAGTTACACACTTTTCCATGTACCCGAATCTAACAACTGTGCACGCCCTATCGTCGACAAGCAATCATCTCAGTCGACCAAAATCCCACTGCCTCCCTTTTCCATACTAACCCAGCAGCACCAGTTCGCAGTCTCGGTCAGAAACAGTCAACAATGGGTATCGATTCGACCAAGAAGCAGCATGTTAAGAGCAGCCATCGTACGGCGCCGGCGTCTGAGAATGTCTACTTGAAGTTGTTGGTGAAGCTTTACCGATTCTTAGCCCGTAAGTTTGTGGTTCTTCATTTGCATCGATCAGTCGGTTTTGTTTGTCTGATGTAGGAGTTCGGAAGCTGGGATGGTGGAAAGAATAAGAGGATGGAACTGGTGTTACTTTTATTTACTCAGAGGCCGACTGCATCACACTGGAATCAGTTGGATGTGGATTCGGCAAGGAATGCGAGGCGCATATTATGACGAATAGGGAAACGAAACAGAATTTGAGATTAGAGAATAAATTGCTAACTGAGCTGTGATTAGGCCGCACTGACGCCAAGTTCAACTCAATCATCCTCCGACGACTTTTCCTCAGCAAGGCTAACCGTCCTCCCGTCTCTATCTCCCGCATTGCCAAGGCTATGAAGGTCGAGGGAAACAAGGACAAGACCATTGTTGTTGTTGGCACCATCACCGATGACGTCCGCTTCCTCGGCGAGTTCCCCAAGGTCACCGTCGCTGCCCTCCGCGTCACTGCTGGTGCCAAGGAGAAGATTGTCAAGGCCGGTGGTGAGATCATCACCCTTGACCAGCTTGCTCTCCGTGCTCCTTCCGGCCAGAACACTCTTCTTCTGAGAGGTCCTAAGAATGCCCGAAAGGAAGTCAAGAGCTTCGGTATGTAATTTTGTCTGTTGTGAGGGGAAATGTGTTAACAGAGAATTTCAGGTTTCGGTCCTCACAAGCACAAGGTCCCCAAGATCCTATCTACCGGTCGCAAATTCGAACAGGCTCGTGGTCGTCGTCGTTCGCGTGGTTTCAAGGTTTAAATTTGCATTTGGTTTCAAGTGGTTTTTGGTGGGACAAGTTTTAATGTGACTTTGTATGTACAACAATGAGACAGTGATAAAATTATCATTAAAAGCAAAGCATGTGGAACGAAGGATACGGCGACGACGATATATAGTATATAATAAAAGTGTTTTTTATTTTGCGATGTGAAAGTGAGTTATGAATTAATGCGATTACGGCACATCCCAAAACCTGACAGTAGAAATATGACACACAATAATGTATTAAATGACTGAGCTTTAACATAACCGCCTACGAACACCGTTGCCTAACACCGAATGAAAGTAGTATCCAAATTGCGCCTTAGGTAAACAATCCGTTGCAGATCTCAACACTCCCGTAGTCTTTGCAATATCTAAGACTCAGCTCCCGACCGATGCGCGCAATTAATCTATCTTCCCAATATTTTCGGCTATTAGTCGAGCTCAAGACAGAAGATGACTTCTCACTGTGCGCGGCACTGACAACACCGAATAACCCGCTACCAGCAACGGCGTTATGGATGGAGGTAGTGGTGGGGGTTGCAGCCCCGCTGGGATCGATGAAGCGATCGCCAAATAGAACGTCGAGCACCTCGTCGTTGATGCCCATGATGTCGTGGATCACCCGCCGTGTGAACCTAGTCCAGAACCCGGCCGGACGTTCGTCGCCTGATATCGACTGTGTGTGACGACGACTGGATACGGACAACCGCGTGGAGCCGGCGACAGATCCGGTCCGGCGCTGGCTTTCTAGCAAGCTGTATTTTGTCATGCTTTCGGCTGCGCCGACCGGGGATATACTCTCGAAACTTCCCGTATCGTATGTGAAGCTTTCTGTGAAACCTTCTGACCCTCGGAAAGACAAACGTACTCGATCGAACGAGTCGGTGTCATCCTCTATTTCAGCCTCCTCAGCAGGTATACCCCAGCTGGATATACTACCAGACCTGCGACTCGAAGATCGCACCTGAAGACGCTGAAGTTCTCGAAATAAATGCTCTGACTGATCCAGGCGCCAGGCGTTGATTCTCGCCGTGACTTCATCTGATGAGAAAGACGACGACGGTGACAACGGAGGATTGTTAGCACGGGGAGTCGCCGCGAACGAACCGTTGCCGTCATGCTGGGGAAATGAAAAGCTGGAGTTGAGTACGTTTATAGGCCGTGCCTTAGAAGAAATATTAGCTTGTGCCACGGTGAAGACGCCTATTGTGACAGCAGGGGATTATTACTTACAGCACCGGGTTGATCAGCATGTATCTCCCGTTCGTTATCGCCTGCGTTCTCGTCATATTCCTCCTCATCGTCTTCCACCGCATAATCTAGAACAGACGATCCCTCGCCCGCGGAAAACAAGACCCACTCCTCCTCTCCAAACATAGCAGACGAGCCCGACTCAGTCGTGACTCCGGTGCTGTGAAACCTGCCTCGCACCGTCGTCTGCTGAGGCAAAGCTCCAGGACCATCTGAAGCTTGCGCGGCCATTGATTGACGCACCAGTGGATGCTGCGCTGGGTTGTAGAATGACATGATCGTGGAGTGGTGTGTGCTGTAGTTTTAGCAGCTCCGGATTCAACGCTGGCTATCTGTCTGCAGAAACGGACGGTTGCTAGGTATATACTATATCGCAGACGGCTAATAATTGAATAAAAAAATAAGTTTCTGAAGCAATGCCCAGCCAGTATTGCCCTAGCGAAATCTGGCCAGACGAGTGTTTGGGGGAGAGGACGGAGCCTGGACGCACATAGGCGGTTGTGCTTATCGTGCGGTGGCAGGCCAAAGCAGACAAGATGGCGTCGTTCGTTTTCGTCCCAACGCGCGACGCGGCAATAGTCTCACACACAATATAATGAAAGAGCACTAATAATGGGCATCCCCAACGCCACACACATGTCCCGAAGCCGGTCACTGCAAATCGCCACACTCGCAGATCCGACCATTTTTGCGCCTTTACGGCTGGCGTGCGTAAAAATTAAGCTTCATATATGAAGGCGGCATTGACAAGTCCGTTACTGGTCTACGGTTTATCGGTGTGGCTTGACAGCCCTGGATCTCGTAGGATCGATCACTTATACGCTGGATAGCGCACACTGAGCGCTCATTGTTATTTACGCAACTCTTACATTTCAAAATTCTCTGCCAAGGATAAATACATATTCGAAGGCGGTAATATATACATTCTATAATAAGCGATTATGTACAAGTAAGGCAAAATATCAGATACCCACACCAATTAATGCTATGACAATATGTTCAAGTCAATACTTTCATGAAGTAACTATTTTCGTCGGCAACCAAATCCCGAAACCGACCCTGCTCGACTACCCGACCACGCGTATCCAGCACAATGACATGGTCACTGCGGCGAATCGCTGATAGTCTATGGGATATTGAAATAGTAGTACAGTCGCTGTCCATAATATGTCGAAGTGCGTCGGTAACCGCCGCTTCCGACTCGGCGTCCAGTGAGGACGTGGCCTCGTCTAGTATTAGAATTGATGGGTTCCGAATTAATGCCCGGGCTATTGCTATCCGCTGCTTTTGCCCTCCACTTAATTGAGCGCCTCGTGGCCCGACTTGCGTGTCTAGACCTTGCGGAAAGTCATTGATAAAGAGACAGTTGGCCTTGCGAGCTGCCTCTTCAACCTCTTCCCGCGTGGCGGATGGCTTGCCGTACGCAATGTTGTCCGCGATTGATCCGGAAAAAAGCACTGGATCTTGGCCGACTAATCCGATAGCGCGACGGAGTGACAGAAGGTTAAAGGCTCGAATATCTTTACCATTCATTGTAATAGTTCCCTCGACAGGATCATAGAACCGTAGTAGCAGCTGGCTAATGGTAGTTTTCCCGCCTCCTGAAGGGCCAACCACACAGATATTAGACCCCGGAGGGATAATGAAGTTGAGGTCGTTAAAAATCATCGAAGACGGTCGCGTAGGATACGAAAATTTGACGTTCTTGAATTCAATTGGACCCTTTGTGTCTTTGGTTGCCGGAATGCCCACAGTGCTTTTCACGACTCGATTGCTGTCCTCTAACTCGAATACGCGGCTGGCTGCTCCCAGGCCCTTCATCATTTTGCTGTAGAACGAAGATAGGCCAATCATCGCACTGCCGGTGTATGCTGAATACATCATAAACGATGACAGATCGCCCATGGAGATAGACGAATCGAGGACCATTTGCGTGCCTACGGACAGCAGCGTCAGAACAGTCATGTTTCCAGCTAGATTAGTCTGCTCTAATATTAGTAACACGCCACATATATCAAACAGTTCTTTGTCCTACCGCACTAAAGAAACTGGCTGACAATAGAGCTTCTCGTTGTCCAATGCCATATATGTTTCTGATCTCCCTGTTATACTTCCGGACCTCTACAACATCTGCCGAGAAAGCTTGAACAGTCTTGATGTTGTTTAGTGCTTCTTCCGCAACTCGTGTCGCTGTTCCTAATGTTCGCTGTGATTGTGTGGTAATATCTCGTATCCGACGACCATAATAATATGCTCCGACTGCAACTGGTGGTACGACGGCTACTATAATGCCCTACTTGTCTGTCAGTTTGTACGACTTAATGATATTGGAAGCAGATTAATTACAGTTAGTTCTAAGCTGACGTATGCCATCATTGTTAAACCAGCAGTCCCTGTAATCACGGCTTTCAGGCCATCGGCAATATTTTGCGTAAGCGATTTAGCGACGATATTGGCATCGCTCGAGAACCGAGATAATAAATCGCCCACGCGGTTGGCGTCAAAAAACTCAGCATCTATATGAGCATTAGCATATAGAGCATTATTACATCTACTCCAAAAATTCGTACCTTGCATGACAGTTTGCTTGTATAACTTTGATCGTAGTCTAGCAACGACTCGCTCTCCAACAACTCTTAGTATATACACACGCCCAAAATTGGCGCTGGCTCCAAGAACAAAAAGGGATCCTGCATTGCACACCTTAATGCATAATTCAAAACTAATAGTGTGCAATATTACGTACCCAGCGCGACATTAAATTGAGCGAGCGTTAATCCAAACAATCGACGGTCGCCGTCCTTCTTCACAGCCATGTCCAATATTTTCCCTATGGAGTAAGGTACACAGAGCGCAACCGTAGAGGAAACACACAGTAATAAGAATGCGCCTATATCCAATTAGGAACGCACATCTCGCACACCACGCAGCAACTCAAAATATCGACGTACCACTCAACGGCCATAGTTCCTGTTTAGCTAACGCAAACAGTCTCGCTACATCGCCAAGTCTCACATCTTTTACCGTCTCCTCTTCGCCACTCTCATGCCGCAATCGTCTTCGAAATGCGCGTGACTCCTCCAATGCATCGGTCCGGTGTCGAAGATCATGCGCGGAGTGATTCGCAACTTTCTCGCCTCGCCTCACCTGCCGCTGGCAAAGACCACTCGAAAACAGCCGGTGTGGCAATTTTCGTAAAACTTGATGACAAACTGTGTATTTCCTGAATGTGAAGTTGGACCACTTCATGCACGGCGTGGCAGCACTGAATGGTGCTCTTGTGCACGTCGCCAAACATCGAGTTCGAAGTAGCAGAATGGTTACCGGTTGAGAAAGAGTACCTCGTTGCGGTGCCAGTGTGCGCCATACTGGTGGTATTCGTAGAGGCATGCCAACCTCAGCTGGTCTTGACCAGGTCGAATCGAAGATTTTTTCCTGAAGGGCCCTATTGTAGTGTGGGGTATTGGTGGGATGGCAGCACTCAAGTTTTTCTCGACATCTCTTTGTGAAGTCCCAACCGACGCGTTGGTCATCGCGAAATCGATGTTCTGAAGGATTGCAGACAAACGAGCCAAGGATGTTGTCAGGGATGTCAATCGCCCCGTGGATCAACATCTTTTTAATTTGTCACAGGGCTGCGATAAAAATTAGATGGTCTGCGCATACACTTATTGCAGTTGTTGGTGTGCGATTTACTTCGCAACCGTTTCTCTAACAGATATAAGAAACGTATGTGCTGGCTTAATGATGTTCACCCCGCTCACTTGATTGTCATGTCTACTGCATTCGTATAGGATGACGAATGTCGCATTAATGGACTGGTCTCGAATCATTGGGATCTTTGACTTCAAGGCGCTCTGGAGCGACAGAGGCGGTGCGTCGCGCATCATGAAGACACAGAGTGAGATGACGAGTTTTGTATATAAGGCCTGTCCACCCGGTCTGTCGTCGGGTCTGTCGCGAGCGACAGACTGTCATATTAAGAAGCTGGTCGGTGGATGATGCGTGACGTGCATATGTAACTATATAGTACAGTATATAGCATAAATTATTGAGGAGGGACCCCAGTAATCTGTGGCTCTCTCCCATAAATTTCAGTGAAAGCATCGTAACAACTAGTGCGTATATGTTTTTCACAATTTTATGTTTAAATCGAAGACGCTACCATCAGAAGTCCTCGAAGCCCACAAGCTAAGGAATGTTAATATTGTGTGAACCCCCCTGAATCCTGTTTCAGGAAACTAAGGAAGGGTCTAGTTACATAAAGGGCTGCTGTTGTACCATAAACAAACGCCTGATTATATTTACAAAACAGTATTTACTCCACAAAAATGATCCATGACAAATACTAGACGTCCTGCATTCGGGTATCCAGATAATTTCTCTCCGCGACGCTCGGTTAAGTGATCCACTGACGCCGCACGCGATGTCCTCTGCCTCAACCCGGGCAGTTTTTAACATCGATACTTCGACCGAAACGACGGCAGTTAACGAGACCATCCACTAATATGTGGCTGCAGGGCACGCGCACGGAAACTGGATTTCATGCAAGGAACTCGTGCATACGCGTCACTGGTAGGTGCGCACAGCGATGGTGGGACCAATAAGTGGCTGCACTTCGGCCGGATTTTACCCCATCTTGTTGTCACGTCTCAGCTACAGAAATTGTGATGCAAGTTGACAATGCAGGTCCTAGCGGTTATCTTAAAAGAGATAATACAACAGAGACATATAATTGCGGAACTTCCCATTCTGAATCAAACCAACATATCCTGACTGACGCAGTATATAGATCAACCTCGTTGCGGTTCTGTTCAGGACTAGATGCATCTGAGCTGATTATATCGTTATCAACTCAGATAGTCATTATCCGATAGAAGTCAGTCCTACTAGGATCATATTCTTGGCTACATCGTCGATATCCACTGGCGTCACTAGTACTACCGTATCAAATACGTCACACAGACGATCGCCCTATGAGAACTGCCAGGACGACCTCCCTGTCGTATAGTTGTCGCCTATGTATATAGTCAGCCAAGCGACATTGAAAATCTAGCTGAGGACACAACCCTACAATATATGTGTGCTCGAATATGGCTCCAATGGCCATGTGGCTTTCGATCAGTGTAAGCGTTGTGAGATATTTGATTTGCGTTAAGAGACCGCTAATAGAGCATTGCCAGGCACACAATTTATAGGTGCCTTAACTATCAATTCGGGCTTCCATGTCGAGTAAATATGGATTCAGTAATTCCACAATTTGACTTCTGTCCGAAACACGGACATCAGCATGGTAGATAGACCCGGAGTAACTCAACACTGTCCGATGGCATGTGGACAATAATACAGCGAGTTGGCGACAAACAAGTGTACATACTATTGGAAGACGGGTCGATTTGTTCTGGTGTTTGAAATGGCATTTCATTGGTAATCTGGTGTTATTCTCTTGGGTTAGTCGTTATGTACCATCTGTCAAATTCGTGCCGCATTGCGTTGGCCGAGCTAGATTAATAAATACCATATCTATCAATAGTTGTCGCAGTAATCCAATGGCACTTGTAGAGAGGAAGATTCATATTATGTCGTACCTCCTCGGTGTCGTGTAGATTTCGATCATTTATATATCTTCGTGCGTACTATCAAGGGTTACACTGGCTGGACAATTATTGTCATAATATGAGATGAAATCCGTAATATTGGATAGGGGTGACCTTCAATAAATAACCTTGATCACAATGTATCGTGGTAGTCTCAATAGTTGAGCCGCGCCAATTGCGGCGCAATGTGTCGATAACTACGCTGCGCTCTGCAGCAGGCGTATGTGTCAGTCCCGAGGCTGGCCAATGACGGCAAGGGTGTGTGTAATGGCCGCTCGGGGTCCCGCTTACAGCACCACATTGCCGACTTACGTTAAAAACATCGAGCCCGGATCTTCATCATATTCTGATCAACGACCTCCATACGTTACAATGCGAGCCTCCATCCGTGTCAGGGTCAACTCCAGCGTCGCCATTTGCCCCAGTCTGAAGTCGGTACAATAATCGTATTTGTAGATGGTCGCTGACACTAACAAATCTACTATGGCAAACCACATTTTGCCAAATGTAGCCTATGTCACTGTTACTTGCTACTTGTCACCTGGCCAGAGTATGGAGGAAATAAGCTCGCCCTGGTTCAGAGTTAATGCTCAATAGGCTTCCAAGGCCTAACTCGTGGTTTCCACAAGTCTGTTCAAGGTTTAGCCACATGTCATCAGCAAAGCTTCGATCGTCAGATCTGTCTTTTGCTGTACCGAGTTATTCTCTGGTCACTGCAGAGTGTTACTTTTCTTATGTGCACCTATATTACTCTATTGAGCATATAGTTGATATTTCAACATATTTATGCATGAATGCTGGATGTATTTCAAGGCGTATTATTTACTGATAAATGTAAAGAGCGGTACACCATTCTATGACTTAAAATAACAGAGCAAAAGGTAGCAACTAGCAAATTATCAGAGCCAACATAGTAAATCAGAGAATGGAGTTGTTAGTACATAATAATTGGGCCTTAGCAAGGCCCAGCATGTCATAATCTGCAAACATATTCCTCACGAACAATAAGTGGGTCAGTATTTCGGAATCAGTGGTTCAATACCACACTTAACTGTCGCCTTCGTGGGACATAGTCGGTGATTTGGATAGGAGCTGGCCCAGTGATTACTGGTTTGGTCGGCAAGACGGGCATCGGACATGTGGTTGGCACCTGTCCCTTTGATGAAGTTTTGGACTGCGGCTCCTGGACTGGTTGGATTGTAGATGCCGCTTTTGAAGACGATGCCGGTGATTCAGACGCTGTCGGGGCAGACATATCTTGCTCCTATGTGAAAGTCAGCGAACGCCTTTTCACTCACTATCGCCATCCGAATGCATCCATCAGATACATTACCTCTGAACCATTTACATGATCGTCCAGGTCCTAGACGTAACAGTGGTAAAATGCATTTACGCATTTCCCCAGGTTCACCATGTTGACAGGGGTTGTATTCGAAGTCCCCGTACAGTATAACATTATGTTCAGCGCAAGTCTTGCCGTTCAAATTTTGTTTTCTCGATTCCGCAACTAAGTGAACGGGATTGAAACACTTAGCATTATGGCAGAGGTGCGATATATCGAACCTGTACTACCGTACAGGGTTCTTTGCATTTCAGCAACTCGATTATCGGCAATCAGAGCCAGCTGGTGTAGACGTATTCTGACGTTTAGTTTCCTCAAGAAGACACGACAGTAGCCATTGATTAACGGTTTCAAGCTGGACTCCCAGCAGCCAAGTTCAGCCACACCCATCGCCACACGCGGTTCGCATGTCCGTTTGTTTCTGGCAGGGGCGTGCCTATGGTGCGGGACAGCAAGAACCGACCAACTATGGTTAAAAGTGCCAATTTTGACTAACCCTTACATAAATGCACAGTGCATTGCTCATAAAAGCCATATAGCTACCATAAAATGGCTCTTATACTTCATATCCAAATTAGCCTGTGATCAGCTTATTCTATTGCCCTTGGGAGCTCGCTGCCTATATTTGCGTTTCTGCTACGCTTGGCCGCCATATGTGCGTGACAAATGAGCTCATGCTCCTTCAAAATAGTTCATGAGAGGATAATGCATTTCTAATGAATTGGGCAACGGGCCAGTAACTGCGTCGTCTAAACTAACGCAATTGAAATCGTCAACATCATCCGCTGCTTTCTGATATCGCATCGCAAAGATATTCACCCTGGCAATTTGCCTCTTCGATATTGCTGGCATTGCAACTGTCGCTGAAAGAAGACTGTCTGTGAATAACAATTTAATCAATATTGTTGTCTTCGACGCGTCGGCGCGTCCGAGCGAGATGGCTATAAACTAACTTTAAACTTCCCATGCACTATGGCATAACTACGTAGTGTCTATTGTTTATGTATCACGTGATGTGCGCCAAATTTTGCCGGACTCATAGTAAAAGTGCCCTCACAAAATCGAGTAAATCTCGGCAGCTTTTCATTTTCATTTACAAAAAAATAGTAACATTATTTAATTAATGGTAAATCTATAGGCTGATATATTTTTTAGGAGGATATCAATGCGATGTTGTGTTGTGATGGTCCTGGAAGTGGAGTAATAAAATTGGTCGGTTCTTGCTGTCCCGCACCATAGGCGCCTGCTGCATTATCTTGCAGCTCGATCGGAGCTGACAAACATTTTTCTAACTGTCTCGCAACACATCAACCTGCCACAAGACAGGCCATCATTGTGGCCAACAAGACCCAACTAAATCTTGATAAACTACACCGCAATCGCGATCATCTCTTCAATGCGACCATCGTTTGTGCGAACCATGCAGCCGACTTCCGTCGCTGCCGTTCGCGCGAGCTATATCAGCAACATGCGCGCTTCCCTCGTTAACAACCTTCAAGCCACCAAAGTTGTTCGATCGGTATGTCAAGACAAGTTCCTGACAAGAGATATCTCTGCTTAAAATTTTGCCACCTATTGTGCTAGAATATATTCTCAATCAAGCAGAGTGCTACCTCGTATCTATGCTAACGCTTTATTCTTGAAGACTCCTCAAACTAAGGCCGAGCCTGTTACCCACAAGTTGAAGAAATTAAAGAATGTCCCAGCTGAGTTGTATCCTCTCTGTATGTTATAAGTATTCCGATTTGCGAATTTGTCGGCGTATGCGGTTCCGTTTGGGTACTAATATGATCGGACAGTCATTACCCTTATGATCGGTATCGGAGCTGCCGGCATTGCTATTTCGCGGAAAGTATGTTCAAGTCTTTGTTGATATGGTTGAGAAAATTACTGACCCTGGTGTTGACAGTTCCTTTACGACCCTTCCGTAAGTTAATGGGTAGTAGTTGATTTGCCGATGAGGTGCTAACAGATTCCAGGTTCGTGTTAACCGAAGCAGCAAGTAAGAAAACAACATTAGGAAATTATTTGGCGAATTTTTTTATCTATTAAGCATTCTCTATCATATGGCACGAATAAAATATTTGGGATTGAAAATTTGTCATGGGTTTTTATCCTCGAGCACATGTAATTAGTGGAAGTGCGGGAGTTGGAACTTAACATTCTTTTCACAAATGACCATGTATATTGCTCATTCCATCCGTGAGAAAATTGAGTTGCATCCAAATTGCAAATCAGGCGAGTGCAACTTTTCGGCATGCAGATAGCTCTTCTGCCCACGAGCAGCATACTGAAACTTCTCTCGCCGAGCTTTTTCTAAATAATATTGTACACGTTCCCATGACACTATGATACATATACCCGTCGCATGCTACAATTAAGATTGTAGAACCTGGCTGTTAACTCTCATTAGGACCAGCTGTTTCATTCTCCAAGTTCTGCATCGCATCGAAACCCTCCGCAACCGCCTTGCTCTCCTCGATGGCCCGTCGGTCTGATTCATCAACGACATGTTCCTGCATCCATGATTCTGAGTCCCAGACTGTAAATTCATCGTCAATACCAGTTTTTACCCCTAACTTGCAGGCAATGAACGTACCAGCAACTTTAGCTTTCTGAATATCAAATCTTTCCTTCTGAGGCTTTGAGAGTGTAACTTTCAATGTCCGTCCATTCAACTGCGCTTGATTCATGTTATCTATCGCTGCTTCGGCATCTAACGGCGTTTCAAATTCTAGCAGTGCGAATCCTCGATGTGGCTCATCTGCAACCTGTCATTTTTTGTCCCCAAATACTGGGATATCTAGCTCGAATACGTACTCGATTTATCATCTTTGGGTAGCTGAATGTCGACTATGTCGCCAAACGGAATAAAGGCATAATGTAAGGCGTCAGTCGTTACAGACATATCCAGGCCAGCTAAATCCTTAAATGTTAGCGTTCGCAACGACGACGAGATGCATGGCCACATGGCCTTGCCGTGATAATAACGTACATATATAAATTGTAGATTTTAGTTTAGTTTCTTGAACCGACATTTCTGACGATATGATACAAAGGACTGCACGTGAAAGGTGTTACAACTATGTGATAAATCAGATTCCAGAAGTGGGGTGGGGGTTTGAAGTCCCAACTACTCATCGTGACGGCAAGGGAGCTGTAATCCAATTCTAAAGGCACTATATAATGTGCATATATACGCCAACGAATACTCAATTGGGAATGATTTATTAAGAGTAAATGGCTGCTTTGGAGGTCGAGCACATACGGTCTGACTCGTCAGTTGAGATCCACCATCAACATGTACCAACGTTGCATGAAGCACCCCCAATATTCTCGTCTGGACCACATTTGAAGGCTCGAAAGCTTTCGTCGGGCGGAAAACGGAAGCGAACTGGTGTGTTTAATCTGTTTAATCTGATATTCAAAGTGTCAGGGGACGCGATTGACCAGTCCTAGGAAAATCGGGATCGAGATCTAGGACGTCCACTTCTGATGGCATGAACCGTTGCAATGGATCAACCACGGAATCCCCTCGACCACTGAAGAGACAGAGGTCAAAGGTATAACCGTATTATGGCTATATCCGAGAGAATGGTGCCGCTGACTGCTAGTTCAGACGGAGAATGAGATTCAGCGGGAGATAGATATCGCGAATGTCCTCAACGATCTCGATAGACTTGCGCCAATAGGCGTAATTGATATTTACAATCTGCCTAGACTTCCGGCACCAGGAATAGAAGCACCCGATGGGTGGCTATGGATCGAGCCGCCGTGGGAGAAAAGTGTGGTTCTTGAGGAGCCTTTAAACTCGCTTGCGTACCTGCACAAACGGCTGTTTCTAAGAGTGACGTATAGAATGCTAGATCATCGGACAGCGCGGTTTCGGATATATATTGTACCCAAAGATGTTGACGGACGACGTTTTCTACCACAAGTGCCGACTCTCACGAAGAAGAAAATCAGGAACGTGATGCTGCTCATCAACACCTCGGGACTAGCATGGGACGGAGACCAAAACGCACCTATGGTACCACTGATCAAGCCTCCACCAGACGAGGTGCCCACCCTTTTTGACATGTTTAACCAGATCTCCGCGGTTCCTGAGAGCGTACCGGAAATCGATGACCCCGAGAGTGAGGAAATCATCAACGAGGTAATGACCGGCCATGTGGAGGGGATGAAGTCTGTATTGTATCTATACCAGCGCGAGACGGTTGCAGAGATGATACGCAAGGAGCTTGTTCCGGTCCAAATGATTGATCCCAGACTCAGCGAGATTATGTCACCGCAAGGTGACAAGATGTATATGGATACGGACACATACGAGGTTCATTTGAAGCCGGATTACTTTGACGGAACTTTTGGAGGAGTGTTGTCCGAGGAAATGGGCTTTGGGTACTGTTGCAATGACTGGAGTCAATGTAGAAGTATGCTGACTGTTATTCCAGAAAAACGTGTATATGTATTGCGCTTATTTGCGCTACCAAGTACCAAGGGAGCCGCGTCCCTGATGACTGTCTATTCGTTCCTGGCGAAAGTACATCCGTCTCCTCTCTTGCAAGCATCTGCGCAAGGACGATTAATAGTCTAGGATTGCCGTGGAGGTCATATCGTGCTAGTTTGCCGGAAAAATGCATTGAAATATTGACACAAAATCGTGCTTCCTACGTTGTCGAGGATCGTCGTTCGTCGCATACTAGGGCAGGAACCAGAGGACACGAGAAGGTTAAGCCTCAGACCATTGTTCTTTCCGGAACAACACTAGTTATTTGTCCTGATGCTCTTGTGCCCCAGTGGCGGAACGAGCTAGAGAAACACGTGAATAAGGGGTTTCTGTCTGTACTCTCTTTTAACAGAAACGACTCTGGAAATGACGTTGATTTCAGTTGCTTTGATGTTGTGTTAATGTCGCAGCGCAGGTTTGCCTTAGAATTTAGGCGGCAATCGTCGCCATTGCTTCGAGTCCGCTGGAAGAGAATAATAGTGGACGAGGGCCATTCCATGGGAGCGTCTCAAACCAACGCTGCATTTGCAGCAAAACAGCTCTATGTTGACAGAAAGTGGGCAGTCACAGGCACACCAGTTCCCGGATTACTTGGCATCAACGTCGGGTTAGACGCGGCCATGACATCGGCTTCACCGACGCCCGAGACCAAGGTTGGGAATCAGCAGAGTAGAGTAGCGACCGATTTATTGCGGCTCGGACATATTGTTGCGGATTTCCTCTGTCTTCCGCCGTGGAGCGATAACTCAAGTTTATGGCAGAAATACTGCGCAGCTCCGTTTCTAGACGAGAAGAGGCACGAAATTGTGGAGCGAGTGCTTAGACAAGTTATGGTCCGTCATCGATGGAAGGACTTGCAGATTGACGTCGAACTGCCTCCATTGACGCACGAAGTTGTGCTACTTGAGCCGTCGACGTTTAATAAAACCAATATCAATCTTTTTCATGCGTTCGTGGCCGTCAATGCGGTTTCATCGGACCGCACCGACCAAGACTATTTGGTAAGGAAGGGCATTTGGTTGCACACCAACAGTTATTTTAACATCCTGACACCTATTAGTTTCATCGGAATAACCGCGCTCAGCTGCGACGACTGGTTACGAACTTGCAACACAGTACATTTTATTGGACGGGGTTCTCGATCGATGATGTAGAGTTCATGATGGATGTCGCAGAGAATTGCCTGACGAATGGCAAATCGTACGCCGAACACGATATATATCTATTGAAGAAATCTCTGGAGGCGGGAGAGCATGCTATGAATAATGCGTCTTGGAAGTTTTCGTCGCTGCAGCATGAGATGGGTATGTTGTCCTGTACGAGTTAACTTTGCTGCGCATCTGATCATCGTTGGTAGGATACTTTGTATCACATGTTCCAGAAGATGTTTCGCGCCAGGTGTTTGATTTACCTGTTAGTTCGAATTCTGGGATTATGTCTGGTCCCATGATTCTGCGATTCCAGCAACTTGTGCGGGGTATCAAAGTGCGCGATGTGGATGGTAATATATGCGACGAGGAAATCGTTAAGTTGCGTGATCGGTTAGACGGACAGTCTCAAATGCCTGAACTACCCGCGCGACCTACGGCTACACGAAGTCCGTCTAAATCGAAAGGCCAAGAGATGGAAACCAAACTTAGAGGTCTTCCGGGTGTACCGTCGACACCGTTGTCACAACATACAAGCACGCCAGGCAAGAACCACCACAAGTTCTTCAACTACTCCGATGGCTTCATCAACGCGTCAGGCATTAAACTCGAGCCGAATTCGCGGTTCAGAGATACTAGTATCTACGGCTGCTTTTCGTCCAAACTATCGTACCTGCTGTCACGTGTTCTAGAACTAAGCATGGACGAAAAGATCATTGTATTTTACGAATTTGACGATATCGCATTCTACCTCGGTGAAGGGCTCGAGATTTTTGGGATAGAACACTGCTTCTACACGACGTCACTGAATCCGCAGGCGCGCGCGTCGAACTTGATGGCTTTCAACACTACGAGCAGGTTTCGAGTGATGTTGATGGATCTCGGGTTAGCCGCCCACGGATTGAACGTAACCGGCGCGTCGAGGATATTTTTCGTGAATCCGGTGTGGCAGCCGAATATTGAGGCCCAAGCAATGCGTCGTGCGCATCGTATTGGGCAAACGCGACCTGTACGCACTCTAATTTTCTACTCCTTCTCATGTTACTTACTAATGGGTCATTCGAGGTGCACGTGGAAACATTGATTCTGAAAGGAACGATCGAAGAGGAGCTATTCAATCGCCGAAGAAATATGACGGAAGCGGACTTTGCGGCGGCGAAAACGCTTACGGACGATGCGCCGACCAGTCAGATTATATCGGCATCGCATTTTATGGAGATTGATGATGTTAACGCTCATGGCCAGCCGTTTAAACCGCCCGTACCAATCTTGAAAGCGTATGGCGAGTAGCGCGTACCACGCGGAATGGGGCGGAAGCGGACATCGAGAGTTTCAGGGAAGAGACCCTAACCCGATAGTGAGATAAGGTTGTGTGCGCATTGGCACGTTCTTTTTTTCACTGCATTCAGCGGCCGGTTCCGAGATCAGCGGCGACAGAGTTTTTGGTTCCGTTACTGTTTCTGGTGGCAGACGCGGCGAAGCTGGCACGCGTGCGATGGAGTGGGAAGGTATATGATTCCGCGTGATTCTGCCAGTATTCAATTTCCGGAGTTCAAACAGTGTTAGGAATACAGCAGTGGGTGCAAATGGCTCATCACGAACGGGTTGTAATAATACCGGACATCAAGCAATGCAGATCTGCTTGGAACAGGAAGGTTGCCAAGATCCCAATTGGCACGTTCGACGTCGATATGTCGATTACGGACTTGAACCATGAACTGAATTCGATTAATTACAACTACGACAGACGCTGTGCGTACGATGAGTTATTGCGACTGTCGGAGGAGGGCTGCTGCGTGCGGCTGGATTTGGTGAAGTGGTTAATTCGAGAGCGTGTAATTTTGGTAGCGTATATCAGGACAGAAGCCGGGGGGACAAGGATGTTGATTGCGATGCCCGCGACGGACGGTCAAGTGTATAGGCAGGTACAAGCAGAGGACTGTGAGCGGAGACATATAATGGGGTTGATTATGTTTGATTTGAATAAGCATCGGGAGGGATTCGACGGAATTGCGGACGCCTGCTTTGAACCGGTGCTGGAGGAAAGGCAGATACGAGAGATCATGGGAGATCGGGTGCCGCGGAAACATGTAAGTGCCGCATTTTATAGATGCTGTAGTGGCGCGCCGGTGCATTCGCGTACGCTCGAGAATCAGGAAGATGACGGTGCAGTGCGAAGAGTACGAGAGACTGGAGCCAGGATAAACGGGACGAGCCCTGGACTGCAGGAGTTTGAGGGCGCATGCGTGGCGCAGATGATGTATCGCGAGTTCTTGCACGAGGAGGATTGCGTTGATCCTCAGTTTATTGAATTGGAGACGCCGAAT
The DNA here is from genome assembly GCF_038497915.1 of Lipomyces doorenjongii. Lineage (NCBI taxonomy): Eukaryota > Fungi > Ascomycota > Lipomycetes > Lipomycetales > Lipomycetaceae > Lipomyces > Lipomyces doorenjongii. The sequence continues at coordinate 70,525 of NW_027118096.1, forward strand.
AAGGCGCGATACCATATCCATATCGACAGCGGACGGGCAGTGCAAATAACGCCAACGGTAAAATTTGTGAATGGCGGTATATTTTATGAGACATGCCGGGATAGGTGAGTTATCGTCTGCTCTCTGTTTTCAACCGGGGGAAAGCTAATAGTATCCAAGGGTAATGCGAATGTGTATTGCACTGATTGCAGCTAGACCGCGAATATGCGAAGCGCGTCGGCAGTCGCTTGGCCTCACTGGTCGTGGAGTCGCAACGCTGGCAGAGTGTTGCTGTATTGCCATTAAACGTGCGACTGTGTACTGGCAAGACATTGTTGATCTTCCAAACGGATGTGCAAAGGCCATGCGTGAGCTGCTATGTTCCTACAGAGTCACTCACGCGACCGACGATCCGGTGCGGAGTGTGTGTGGGTCACGCGTTGTGCACACAAGCAGTGCGACGCTTGTGGTTTGTCAGGACGAATTGTACGATGACTGGCAGGTCGCGCTCGAAGGTGCGGTGGATGCGGACCGCTGGCGTGTGTTTGCCGTATCTCCCAGCTCATCACTGCCAGCAGCGACCGAGCTTGTGAAATACGACATTGTGCTGATCAGAGAGTCTTACTTCTGCCGAGAGGCTATGCAGGGTGAGTATGGTTGGGCAGCAGATCAGACGTGTGAAGGGAGTAGCTAATGAAGATGCGATGTAGCTTGGGTGTCGCCACTTTATGGGATCCACTGGCGGCGCGTAATTCTGGAGTCGCCCGTTGAATTTAATAATTGGTGGAGACAAACGCTGGGACATGTCAGAACTGTTTATAAGGACATTCTCTGGATTGTGGGCGCGTTGGGAATGCAGGGCATGACAAACCGTCCGCAAGCGTTCGATCGCGGCGGGCTCGAGAAAGGCTCGGGTCCTTGTTGGGATCTGGCAGCCGGGGATGTGTGGGATATTGCGCACTTTGAACCCATGGAAGCTACGATTGGGGCAATGGTGGAGCAAGGGACCAGGAGACCGGTGACGATGGATCTGTGGCCGGGAGTTAGGACGAGATGGGTTGGCGAGGAAGCTGAGATACAGGCGGCTAGGATCGAGCGAGACTTGCGAGCACTGATGCCTCATTACGAGCCGCCTGTTACCGGTGGGGAGTGGCTATGATTTGGGATTTGTAGTACGAAAACAATTAATAAACAAATGTTAACAGGTACTCGTGCTCTGTTCAGATTCCCAATTGTACGACTAAGCCGCGATATTCGTCTGCGCGTGACCATTTTTGTGTGCAAGGGACGAGCACTTAGCGCGCGCGCGCGCTCTCAGACTCAAGCTCAGTCATGCCGAAAGGGGGCTGCAATAATACGAGAATTGCTTTTCCTGGCAGTCACATGACTCTCTGCAGGTTGTGCGGTTGACATGTCGTTTCTTACCGGCCAAGCAGTAATAACTGAGGGGTTTGTGACTGCATATGTATGCATGCACTTCGATCGCTTGCTTGGTGCGCGGTGGAGAGTGCAGGGAAAGGGTTTTTCCCCCCCTCCCCCTGCATAATCCAGCCTTGGTCAGCCCAGGCCAGCAGATCGCACTGTTGTTGATCCCTCCCTGAACGGGTTCATTGTGCTTGCCCCTGCACGTTCTCGATCAGACCACCAGTTGACTCGGGCACGATAGATTCATGCTGGCCATCGCTGTGGTCTATATCCCGACACAACGTAGAGAGAGAGACGGTAAAGTGCAGGCGACCCCGCATTTTGAAACTTTCTGTGACTGCGGTGCGGACGTGGGAACACAGAAAGTTTAACCAAGATGCTGGAGACGGTTTGCGCGTGGGTTTGGCTCGGACAATCGTCATCGTCATATGGGTTCGCTTAGGCTTAGTTGTGGTTTCCCCCCGCCTCCTCGTGGTCTTGCGGCTCATCGCGTCGCATTTTCAGTCGGTCACTCCAATCTGCCCGTGTTGTATTTAATTGCTCTCACCCCATTCCTCCCTCCGGCCCAGTTCTTCGAGGCTACCTCGCCGTCGTGTAGTGTATCGTGCATAGAGGATAGATAGACACATAGATCGTCACCATCCAGATCCTGATGGACGCGCAAGTGTCTGTGCGGAATACTCCGATCTCGTCGCACCACCGCGAGTCGTCGCCGGCAAAAGATCAACACACAACACCGCGTCGTCAACCATTACCGCCTACACGACGAGAATCTGATCCGGACGCGGACGTGACAGACGCGGTCGTGCTGCCCCCGTCGTGCGACGACCACACTACTTTGATCGGACTCTCGATCTCGCTTTCCGCGTTTCATAACAATACCACATCCCGATGGACGGCGACACAACTATACAGATATCATCTAGACAAGACGGTGGAGGCCGCGCAGGGTACGAGGAAACGAAGGCAATCGACTGAAGGTTCATGGGCTGTTAATACTTCGCGGCATAAATCGGCAATGGGGCGCTTATAATCATCGCATTGTGTTCAAATGTATATATTTAATCATTCATTCATTCCTATCCTAATATATTATGCTTATGTCCCAATATATCTACCATTCTACTCTATCGCCGAGACTGTTCTACTCGCTGTACTTTGCAATCAACTCGCTGGCGAACTTGATGTACTCTGCCTCAGCAGTCTCTTGCGACATGCCCTTTAGCTTGCCCCATTCTGTCCACTTGTACTTTGCCTATTCATATTGACAACTTAGTATCATCATCATCGTCTTAACGACGAACCCACCTTGAAGTCAAAGACACTGGGCTTAGCCGTCTCGTTGTCGCCGACGGTCGCTTGCTTGTACAGCGCGTAGAGCTGGCACACCTCGTTAGTTCCACGTTCCAGCTTCTGTTGCCGTGCTGTCGTAAACCCACCTTCAAAAGCTCGTCGTCTTTGGGCAACACTTTTAGTTGCTGAACGTCAGCCGCCTAGAATAGAATCCGTCAGTAAACGAATGCAGTTGCAAAACTGCCAAAGCAGTACTTCAACAAGATCCAGTTGCGAACGCAATACCCGCCGCCGGCTTCTCTTGTTGTCAGTCTTCCACGAATCTTAACTTACAGCTTTCTCAAATTCGGCAGACGGCATCTTTTTTGGTTTTGGTATTAGAATCGGTGTGGTGTGGAAGCGCGAATTGGGTGTGGGCGAGCGCAAAACCGATTAAATGGGCCGTCGTCGGTCCCGCAACCGCGGCTCCAAATCGGAAATTGGGGGGGGAATTGGCCTGGAGTCAACCGAGCACCTCATCTACGACAACAGCACTCTCTTTTTTAAATCGCCGTATAGCTCTATTCTACATGCCAAGAGTAAAATGCTGCAATAAATATTTGGTTTTTTTGCCAATTCGATAATCCCTTTCGATAGTCCAGTTCGATAGTTCGAGTGTGATAACTCTGCGCGTTTTGAAATGTTGGGGCAACACATTTGCAACTTTAATTCTAAACTTGCCACGCGACTTCAACGAGCCGATTGCGCAAAAAAAAAAACAACAGCCAAATATTAGTTCTATTATCGTAATACGTACTATCTTACTTATACTAACGTACCCAAAAAAATTCTACAAATATATATAGAGATATATATACCTACTAGTAAATTTACAATAAATAGTCACCCATATATACCCGTATTACACATGTGCCAAATTCCTACCGTATAATTACATTCAGTTCACAAAATTTAGCAAAACACCCAAATCCAATAAACCGCAATTATTATTATGTACCGATATAACCCAAACACTATACTTACTATAATATAATATGAACAGGAGAAGCGAAGCAGAAATGCAAAGTTTTAGTTCAACCTTGTAAACATCACGCGTAGAATTGCATTGGCGACTGCACATGCGCCTGCATCTGCGTCTCGACCATATCCGGATAATACGACAGCAAATTAAAGTCATACATATGCGACTGCGGCTGCATCAGCATAGGCGGCTGAAACTCGTTCTGCGGAATTGGAAACACGACCGGCTCGGTCTCATCATCACCCAGGATCTCTGATTTCGGGAAGTACTGGTACTCTTGCTGTTGGTGTTGGTGTTGCTGCGGTGGTGATGGATTCGCAAACTGTGGCACATCAAGCACGATCCCACCAATCGAACACGTCGCACCAAGTTGACCGCACCGAACGCACATGTGACCGTCTTCACGCGCACATCGGATTCCGGCTCCAACGCACTCGTCGCACGGACTCGACCGGTCACCACCAACAACAGCAACACTCTCACCTTGGTCATCCACCGTCGCGTTCTCAGAAGAGGCGACTCGGCCGGCCCCGGACTTAACATTGGCACGTCTATGCTGGCATTTCTCGTAATGCCGTTTCAAGATATCGCTTCGACAGAATGAGTCAGAGCATAAACTGCATTTATATGGCCGGTCGCCGGTGTCTACCTTGCGTTAGAAATTCATCAACTTTATCACAACCAACTGCACTTACGCCTCAGCATGTGTCGCTTGAGGTGTTTCGCGTGGAGATACGACCGCGAGCATTCCGTGCACTGAAACTTGCCGGCCGCGTTCTTTGTCGGCACCACGCCCGCAGTCAGGCTCTGCGTCTGCGCGACTGAGGGCGCGGACCGAGACGACGTCAACATCGGTCTCCGCGGCGCCCGCTTCTGGCTCTGGGCCGGTCGCGACGTCGCCAGGACGGGCGTCGAGGCGGAGTACGGGGACTGAGCCGATGACGACGACGGCGATGGCTCGGACGTGGTTGAGATGGCAGCCGGGGTGCCCGACGAAGGTCTGAACTGGAAGTCGTTGAGCGAGCGCGCAACGACAACGTCGTCGTCGTCGTCTGACATGGCGCGGGAGAAGAAAATGCGGGGGTTGATGCCCGCGGTGGTCGCATTGAGACTGTCGATGCTGCTGCCGGAAGAGGCGGTTGAAATCGAAGCTTGGTCGGAAGGCTCGAGAGTGAAGGACGAGTGTGGGCCGGAGTCGAGATCGCGATGGACCCGGTCGAAAGGCGAGCACGCACCAGGCGACATGCTGGCCGCCGGGGACGTTGCGAGCGAGAACTGTTCGACAAAGGCGAAGTCTGACGAGGTGGAGGGCGACGGGGTCGAGGAGGAAAAAAGCAACATTTCGGCTTCGAGGGCCAGAGGCAGCGGGGGATGCATGGGCGCGGAGTAATCGAGGGCGAAGTAACCAGACATGGCAGCGAAACGAGAGCGGGCTGGTCAAGTCGGTCCTGGTTCTGGTTCTGGAGAGGAGAGCTCTAGATGATGGAGGTGGACATGGAGGAGTAGAAGAAGAGTGTTCGCGAGCGTTAAGACGAGAAAGTCAGCGAGACGGCGACCGAACCGACGCGGGCACAGAGAGAAACTCGGCAGTGGCAGGGCCCTCGCCATACAAAGAAAGAAACTCACGCTAGCCGTCGACCACGCGCCAGCTGCGCCTCGTGCGCGACTCGGCAGATAGCGTTGCCCCCCCCCCTTTCAAAATCGACCTACGCCCGTCGCCGACTTTGCGAGTCATATATCACATTGGCATTCGCTGCCCGTCTCAACTACAGAGCATCGACTCCTGCCCGCGCTTTTTTCACTGTCGTGCACTCACGAGCAGGAGCTGGAGCAACTTACGCATCCCAACCCTAGCCCAGAAACAGAGTTTGGGGTCCTCGTATGGACGGCGGTCAGCCTCTGTCGAGTGGCTGAGGACGACACGACATGCGACACGCGACGCTGACCCCAGGAGCTTAGAAATAATTGTCGAGGCGTACACGACAGCAACTTCCCAAAAAAGCAACGCGTGCAAATAAAAACGTTAAATTATGTGTCGCGACGCCATCAGAAGGGTACTGTCCCTGCGCGCCTCTAGCCATTTTCGGAAATAAATTTGTCATACGCAACGGCAATAATTATATCTATGATGTAAATCACTGCAGCCATTGACAGATTGCACGAGCCCACCAGGTATCGTGCTAGTCTAGTTGACAGCACCCGGCTAATCCGATTGCGATCTCGACGACCTTGCGTACGCTCCTACAAACGATGAAGACTGCCAAAAGTCTACTTGGTAATTGAATATCGAAGATAGCTACGGTTGATCGGGCATTCCGAGTGGGGTTCGAGGCGATACACCGTGACGACATGTTTGTGTGGTTTGGAGCGTGGAGTCGACACAGACAGACATTTCCCTGCTTCCGCTTTCGGCTAACGCCTTTGCGTCGACTCGACAGACAAAATCTCTGCCTACGCTAAACCCAGAGAGGATTAGCCAAGTGCGCCACCACAACATGTGAACGACATCTGCCGTGTCAGTTAACTAACTGTGTTGTCCGCTCATTGCGAAGCCTTCGGCGTTCTGCGAGTTCCGACTAAAAAGAGCGCAAAAGGGCAGCAACGAATCTCGCGATTCTTTTGCTGCTGTCGGCCGAGTCAGCGCTGCCGCGTCGCCGCGTCGCCGCGTCGCAGGCTCGCACGAAAAACCAGCCCGTCTCGTGATCACCCGACTCATCTATTTGGCGATCTCGACCTGTCATGTCAATCCGCCACAGCCGCAACAGGCTTAGCGCTGTCCACCGCCTGTGCTTCGCACAGGCCACATTCGATCGGCTGTTGGAGAAGCTGACTAGTTGAGCCACGAAAGACCGTCATGAAAACTGGCAATTGGGCGGCTGACAGTCAACTTTATCTCGGGTCCATGGACGATATAATGATCGACTGGCATTATGTCAAGCCGTCCCATCGCAACAGAGAGGGAATAGAGTAAATTAATCCGTCAGTCTGCAAACCCGAACTACTCGGTCTCGCGCTAACGAGCTAGCGATGCACGTGTCACACTAAACTAAAGGCTGAGCCATCGCCGGCCATATTAGTGGCTGCGGTTCCAGACCCTTGACTATTTTGTGCGCATACCCAGCTGGACGCTTCAGCCGGCTGAGAAACTCCGTGACCTTGACGACTGACGATTCCCCCAACCACGCGATTTCTCGATCCGAATCCCCCGGCCATGCCGAGCTCTGGCGGCGGTTGGCGGCGGCAAAACCGGGAATCCGCAGCCTCGTTCTCGCAAACCTAATTCCATGTTTTTATTCCCTTTGACCGCGGCCTCGTCGTCGAAGTCCAAGTCGTGCCAACCCTAGAATTCGATCGAATTCGATTGACTCCACCACCCCGATCTGCCTGCTGTCGATGTCATCGTCGAATTCTCGACGCCATATACGTTGTAGACTCTCGCTATTCGATCTGACGTCTTTGCCTCTGGATCAGTGCCCTTCTAGTGCACTTTACTCGATTTTTATAAGCTGCGAAAGGTTGTTTGCATCAGAATACGGAAAAGTGTGTCCAGTAAAATAATGTGGTACCCACATGAACCCGCCTGCTTGGTATGCACCCAGTGCACGACACCAGCCTGGCCGACCGGGGCCCCGGCCCCCCCCCCCCCCCCCCTGTTTTCGAGATGTGACAAGTCTGGTTTGCTACCGGCACTTGCTTGGCTTACGTATATCTCGACTATATTTTTATGGCAGAATCCCCGCCGCCCCCATGAATAATAAACACCACCTGCCAGGCTGAGCGCCGCACAAATGATCGGTTCCCCGCACGCACGGCCTGACAGTTCCCTCGCTCAGTCTGGGGATCTGACTTTTGTCAAAATATGCCTGACCCATGAGTTACGCGATCCACAACAGTAATTAAATAAAATCTTTTTCTGCGTCGTCCCAGTCGAACCCGTCATCCTAGCTTCCTCATTGGGTTAGGTATCGCGCGAGAACTTTAATTTCCATATCCCATTTCGGGCCCAGATAATCAGACGTGGAGAATGGTAAATAACGTACATTGTGTTTGGCTTTCAAAATGTAGGGATTCGTCGACTACAAACCTGCGTCGATGACGCGCCTTGAACATCTGTGCACCGATAGTTTAATCCGCTGCTAACTTATTTCCTATATACATAACCATAGTCGCCTCTCTCGGTCTGGCTCTACTATCGCAATTCATTAATAATATTTCGCAGAATCGGTCTCGACTCAATCGCCGCTCCTAACTTAACCGCTGCCTTTTGTGGTTTGCGTCCGTGGACCGTGCTCTCCGTCCGCGCCGGTCCGGCATCCAGAAGCTGCGGATGCAACAAGTGTGTATCTTTCGGAACACTATAGATCCATCCCTTGCTCTCGACTAGTTCGAAAAACTTCGCCAGCATGTCGACAGCCATGAGCGTCTTCTTGGACCCGAAAATGACAAGCTTGCTCCGCGCTCTTGTAAATGTGACGTTCAACCGGCGCCAATCCGTTAGCAAGTCACCCACCATGTGCTCATCGTTGGATCGGACGAGCGAGATAATCACGCATTCCTTGTCCCGACCTTGGAATTTATCCACTGTTTGCATTTCAAGATTGGGATATTTTTTCAACCTATTAGACAGTAATTTCAACTGTGCCCGGTACACTGATATAATGCCGATCGAATCTTGTGGGACACCGCTCAAAACAAGCGACTCGGTGAACTGCAGCGCCGATCAGTCGGCATAAACTTGCCCAACACGCCCACAACAACTTCTTACCTGCGTTACCAACGTCGCTTCGACATCATTCTGAATCCGGTCGCCTTTCTTCGTTTCCTTCGCAGGCACACCGTCCGTATCTACAAACACAACTTTCGTCCTACCCAAACCGGGTGTCAGCAAACTTGTCAATTAATCGTCTCGTGAAACGTACTGTTCGTTTAAAAGATCAGCTATCCAGCAACTCTCACATTTGCACATCCCACCGCCGCAACCTCTATGAATCTCGTCAATTCCTTCTTGAATACGCGGGACTGACAACTTTCTAACCGCAACCTCCGCAGTACCACACTTTAACCGACCGTTATAGATCAGCACATTGGACAATGTCATGACCTCCTGGCACATCCTATACTGATGCTCCAGTATGGCTACAGCACACGGATGTGCCTCGGACAGAAGCTTGAACAAGCTTACGTCCAGTCCATCCGCTTTGGCTTCCTTATTCCGGACTAATGGCGATAGCTGATAATGGTCGCCGACCAGCACGAATTTATCTGCAAATCGCAACGGTCCAATGCAGATTGGAAGCATAATTTGCGACGCCTCGTCGACAATACAGTAATCAAATCGTCTTTTTTGAAAAATTAAACTACCGCCTCTTCATCAGTCTCAAATTGTCACAACATGTATAACATGTTCAAATCACGTACTTATTAATACCCAAACATGTCGTCGCAACAATTTGGGACCCGTAGTAGAATTGACGAAGGTCATCGAAATTGTCCGGCAGTTCAGACTGTAAATGCGCAAATTTCTTAACCTCAGGGTGAATCTGCCACTCTCAATCAGCCAACCCGAAGAGACCTGAATCCTGTGATAAGAGCCATACCTTACTCAGTGGACCTAGCCGAAGGACGTTCGTACAATGATTCCGGACCTTGAGAAGAATATTGTCGACTGCAGTGTGCGTATACGACGTGAGGAGAATAGTTTTGTTCTGCGCCAAAAGTGTTTCAATAATATATGAGACTGTCGTGGTCTTGCCCGTGCCTGGCATGCCCATAATCAGCGCATAGTCGCAAGCTGTTGTATTGCGTCAGCTCGAACTTTCGCGTCGACCATCCCAGCCGTGCTTACCAGTCATGACCTTGTCCAAAGCTTTCAACTGATCATTGTTTAGACGTCCATCACATTCCGCACGTACCCGCGGATCGATGGTCGGCAGGAACATTGGCTTCTCTTTGGCGACAATCAATTTTCTCCGCTTTATATCACCGTCCTTCTCAATGAGCCGGACGAGATTATTGCGGACTAGTGCCATACCGCTACTAAATTCATCCTTGTCTACTCGAAATAACACTCGCTGGTGCGGAGTCGACTTAATGGAATGCTGATTGGAATCGAATTCGCGATCGAGCGAAACAACAATTGTGTCTTGAGCAATCTCCTTCAAAAATCCGGCGGCAAGAGCAATATGTCCAGAGTCATCCGAAACAATGACTGGGTCACCAACGTTAATCTGAGAACTCAAAAACGAAAGAGACTCGTAAATATTCGACAGTTCTGCGCGCGAGAAGATATACTCGTACCTGTTAATCTTCTCATTGATATTCGACCGTCGCATACCGTCAACTTTCAGTGACGCAAAACACCTAAAGACATTTAGAAACCAGTCGACAATAAAACCCGAAGATGGCGTGACTAACCGTCCGACGGATTCACGCTCAATTGCCGTCATGAGCCAAATTTCTTGTCGGAACTTCGCCATACTATTTTCCTCCAGCGTTATCAGTCTATCCCAGTGCTTCAAGAATGTTTTGTCTTCTTCCTTAATATGTTCTGTAGCCTCGTCAAATATTGATCCCAAGCCACTCGTAATTCCGTCGCCGTCCTCAATGGCATTGTGATAGACAAAACAGCCTATTTTGGAAAAACAGTTCTTGCACATCGCAGCATTCCTACTCATTGGCAACACGTAGTCCGGGTTGTTGATAGATCGAGCAATCTCATTGCGACCCATGATTAATCCTCTAATTTCGTTCCTCACCGCAACAACGTTCAGCGTCTGTGACAAATCGAGATAATAGAGAATACCATTCAGGACCTCGGCGTCTAGCAATCGTTAATATAAATGCTACGGTGTCATGCCACCATAATTGTAAGTTGAAGATACCATAACGATCCGCGAGCATCAACGTGTATAGAACAGTCTGGGCTCTATGAGTAATAGTCTTCGAATTTCGACCCGTCTTAATCTCGAACGGCACAGTAACCTTCCCTTGCCCAGTAATATCAACCATCACCGTCATATCTATGCTGCCTTTCAACCCATACATCGGAGACCAAATGTGCTCCTCTGTGTCAAGGATGTCGACAACGGCCATCGTGGTTTTGCGATCAGGATTACGAGCGTCTTCTAGTAGTGCTGCCGCCTTGAGGGAATTAATCAGAGTATGATTAAATTAAAAGATTATGACATATGGAATTTACCTTCGGTCGCAAAGAAACGAATTTTGCAGCCCATCCTCGCATGATGTCGAATCTCTCCCTGACGTGCTCTCGAGCGAGAGTCAGTGGCTCGTCCAAGAAAAACAACTTCTCGATATGCCTCGGCAAAATATCTTCCAAAACGCTGTCCATATGCTCAATTGTGAACTCCGACTTCGTCATACATTCCTGGAACAGCTCGTGAATAATAGTTCCGTACACTGTCGACCGATTGAGGTCAGTAGGACTTTTTATCCGGTACGCTAAAATAGATTTTCGGGCGCAAAAGAAATATTCGGAGACGATTGTGCTTGAGACAAGAACATCGGGATGGACAATCAGTATCCCATTTTTGTTGTCGATGACACATTGTCCGGTACCATCAAAATCGCCGATAACGTTGATATAGCCTAGAATGTCGACAGTCGAATTGATCCAGTCATCACGCAGAATTATAATGGCCGAAGAATTTAACTGCTCGTCAAGTCCTTGGATTCGCTTTACTCAAATGTGTCAATCGGCAGCGTAGAGAAACGGAGGATAATCATACCTTTTCAAGCCGTGCGTGGCCCTTCACCATGTAGTGCCCATCTGTGACATCCTCCACCAAAAACCGTCTATAATTCTTAATCTCGACTGGCGAGAACTGTACGACAGTTAGATCAAGTACTCATACCTGGAGTGTGGATCTTACCCTTGATCTTTGAGTGCTCTGTGTATCTCTATAAACTTCCGCTGTGACAACCTTCGTTGTGCTAGTTGCGTTCTCCTTGACCGGATCTACCTTTGTAACTATCGGGTTGTCTGGATTGTCCAGTCTTGCCATCAATTTCTCAAGCTCATCTGAATCAAAGGCCTCGAAATCACTGAATTCGTCGTTGCAGTTCTCATGATTGCACGCATTGACTTGCTTTGGTGACTTAGACACTGGATTTTCATTACTGGGTCTCTCACTGTCAGTGTCGTTCAGGTCATCGTTCGTCTTCTTATACTGCGGGACAGGTATCGAGATAAAATATTTGTCGTGGAAATTTTTTTTGTCTTGCAGACAGAGCATTTGTGTAGTCTCGACCTTGTCAACCATATCGAAATCAATATCGTCACTATTGAAGTCAAACTCGTCGGCACTGCCGTCATTCAAGAGATCGCCTTTGCTATCTGTTTGGTGACGGTTTTGAGATTCAGGAGGGAGAATATCGGGAATTGACGAAATTTGACTAACTTTTGCTGGATACTGAACTTGATTCGCTGAGATATCATCTGAGTTCAATGATCCCGCCGCTGGCCCGTTCGACGACAGATCAGCTTTCTCTACTAGTACTGTTGTAGCCTCAGGCTGCCGTCGTCGGCGTTTTTTCACCGTAACCGGCCATTCTGGATCACAGCTGACAGATCTCCTCAAATTTGACAGCGACCTGCCATTAGACGTGCTGCCCGGTATGGCCATAGACGAGACCCATCTTTCTAGGGAGTCCACCCCACTAGTGATACACTGCATTTTATACCTCATCAATAACTCCGTAGCTGGATCCGCGGGCAGTGTCAATTTCGGATCCGAATCGTGATTTCGTGAAGGAGACGACAACGAGTCTACTATATGATCATTCTCAGATGACGGATGCGGCGATATATTCCACGTGATGCTTTCCTCATGTCCGTCTTGATGCCTGCCGTGGAAGGACTTTAAAAAGGCATCCCCATCAGTAAGCGTCCGTTTGCGGGTGTGACCGTCGGGTGATGCTCGTCGTCCGAATCCATTGATATCCAAACTTATCGGTTTCAGGACGCCTCGCCGCGCCGGAATACCGTATATCGCGATTTGCTTGGGATCCTTCCCGCTCCGATGACGCACTGGGGTCGCGTCGCATGTCTGTGAGTGATGAGAATTCTCTTCGGAATACAGAAATTCCTTTGCGCGTTGCAATGTATCTTCCATTATTTGAATTCTCGTGCAGACATATCAGCTTGTCATTCTTGCCCAATTATAATTGCTGCCATGGTGACCTAGAATTTTGGCCAACTGGTCAGCGCGTCAAGCCAAAACAAATCGCGAGGGTAAGGGCACCTATTCAGGTTGAGTGGAGGGTGACGAGCGGCGCGTCATATACGCGACTTAACCTCTGCACCCATTATAAGAGCCGTTAGTCCCCCAGTATAATTACTTTATATTGGTGCAAATAATACAGACGACACTCGAACAGTCCTCAATGTCGTCGGCATAGAAAGCGACAATCTCTGACATCAATCTTCAGTCCGCCGCCATCGCATTTCGTTCATATGTCTGCTCCAAATATTGTAAATTACCCATGGCTCAATCAAAAGCCGGCAGTCGGAAGCTCTGGAACTGGTGTTTCTTACGTTAGTGCACAGAACACTGGTCCATTCTTTCAAGTGTCAACTCTTTCGTCTCAGACTTCTAATTCTCATACCTCGCAGTCCAATACGGTCCCTGCTTCAAGTACAGGGTCTCAAAGTATCGCTACAGCATTTGTTGACAATCAAGGTCGTCATCAAGCTAGTCAATCAGAGTCGCCTTCTTGCGAACCAGAGGCTCGGTCCCTGTTTAGTAGTCGGAATCCTACTGCAAGAGTTGACGAATTCACTGCCGAGAGTCATGCAAGTGAGAACGAAAGTCAGCCAGTTTCATCGTCAACTTCGCAGAAACCAGTGCTGTCTACACCATTTGCAAGTTTACTTCGCTATCAAGGTAGAGAGGCAGCCACTACGAGTCAAGAGTCTCAGAAAAAGAACGGACAATTGCCGTCATCGGCCCAACTGCCGTCGCATTCCTCGATATTTGGAACATCACCAATAGTGCATGAGGTATCGACGAGGCAAGTGAGCCTGCAAGGAAGCCGGCCACACTCGTCGTCACCTCTACAAGCACCGTCACCTTTCTCTGAAGTCGCATCGTCTACTAAACAATCAGAAAGCTGTCATGAAATGAAAGTACCAAGCTACGCAGCATCGCCCTCACTATTGAGTGCTCCATTATCTACTCCAGTTGTAATCGATAATATACCACTTACCTCTTCTAGCAATGATATAGGATCGGCCACGAATCCGGAGCCGAAACTGAAATCATGCCAATCGACGTCCGTCCAATTAACGTCAAGCTCATCATTTGCGTGCTCTGCGGCAACATCTACAGAACCTGATGCTTCGAAAAGCCGTCAGTCGTCCGTTCGAAATGTTGACCACGAACTGGAACCTAGGGCCACTACAGCACCAATATCTACACCCACGGACCCGCCGTTGTCACTCAACGACACTATTACCGGATCTACCAGTAACTCTGTGGCGACAATTTCACGTCAATATAACGAGTCGATTGCTTCTATTATGACTGAAGTTGAATCTGTTGCTGAGGTCCAGAAGGAGCCCTCAAATTCGAAGCCACACAGCTACGGCATTAATGACGAGGATGAAACAGACCTGGAAACAAGTACCACATCTCTGGATAGCGTAGCAACGGCGGATATGAAGTCTCACCTTCAGACCGGACAGATGTGCCACCTCGAGTCCGAGGACGGGGCGCTGAAACCTACTAGCACCTTCTTGGTCTCGGAAATCGGCGTGCTTGCAAAACAAATTCAGACCTTACGACAAGAGAATGAGCGGTTGCTGCAGTTGGCAGAGAATGGCAATGCAATCGAGTCGCAGATGCAAAAGGCTATGGAAGTGAATCTTAGCTTGACTGTCAAATGCGACAAGATGCAGAATGCGTTTGCAATTATCGACAACGAGAGTTACATGTCTGTGAGAACTATTGCCATTTACGACTGCCCGTAAGTATAGATGCCAAGCAATAGTTTACTGTGCTAACGCAGTCAGGCATACTGTAGCTACGGTTGAGGACGACTTGGAGTTTATTATGCCAGAAGTCGTCGTCATATATTCTATGCACCCGTCTGAAAGGACTGTTAACGGTCAGAAAACGATTGTTCGAACGATAAAGATTAAGTGCGGGTCCGAGATCGTAGCGCAATGTATATATCACTTCCTCAGATGGAGAACAGACTATAGGGATCTCCGGATGACCGTTACATGTTCGCAGCCTCTGGAACCCGCATCAAGCGCTATGGCTGCACAAGGTCTCGCTAGTGGAGATTCTCCAGCAGTGCCTCCCACAGCTCCCGCAACATGATGATCGACACTGTCTTTAAAATGGGATCCAACCAATATATATCATTCATTTATTACAGAAATATATGGAAGGCGACAAATATATTATTGTCGATCGATATGGTTAGTCCCGTTAAGCAGTCAATGTAACAAGTAAAGTTCACTCGGTTCTCAATGAACGGCCGGTAATCCTGATTGTGGTAGAGACTTAATATATACACCTGCGTCGTTGATCCCCGGAGTTGCCAGATACATCTGGATCCAGCCAATGGGTAGAAACAAGGTTGTCATAAGACTCACCCTCGCTTTCTGGCGTCGAAGCACTTTTGCCCGAATCCTCTGCACCTTGGTCAGTTTACGTCCGGCGGCGCCGATCGATTGTGCAACACTACCGCCTATTATTGCAATTCGCCATTCGTTACAAGATTTAAGTCAAGTTTATGGGCACATCACCCGGTTACTCTGATGGTGGGAAGTATTTCGGGATTGTCTTCCTATAAACCTATATGTAACAAGGAATAATTAGTAGTGGTCCATAGTCTATACAACATTACAGCATATATAGTAATTGCAAGTATACCTTCTCGTCCTCGCCGGCAAAGAGCACGAATACGACCCGCTCAAGTGTCATCCCCTCAGCACTTTGCAAAAACTGTCGGACACTATTGAGAGCGATTGGAGAAGCTTCCGTTATAGGAAACCCAAATATCTATTTCAACATCAGCATCACGAGGCCTACCCACGTAAAATTCGTGCGCATACACCAGTACTGATCGAGGGGAATGCGATCGTTTTGACTCCATTCTCTGCCGCAACTTGCAAGCTCCTTAAGTAGCAGCTTTCCAGTAAACGATTCGCCTCTTTCTTGTCATACTGATCGTAAATTGGACCTGCGGCATGAATGACGAGTTTCGCAGGTAGCATATATCCCTTCGTGACCTTGGCGTCTCCAGTCTGACATCCGTGCAGTTTTAGTGATTCTTCTAGCAGCTGTGGCCCTGCCGCGGACTGAATCGCACCATTCACGCCTGATCCACCGGCGAGCCTGTTATTGGCCGCGTTTACAATTGCGTCGGCTGCAACTTTAGTGATGTCGTACCGTAGGACGGACACTTTCCGGTTCAATGCAGCGGAAGGTGCGTGAACCGAACTAGGATCTCTGGGGAGATTGTGACGAGCGTATTCTTCTAGTAGACTTGGGATGTCAGATATATTAAGCACCCCTCTCGATACATTTCGTCTCGCCGCCATTATCTCGTTTATTGTGTTATTTGCCAGAGGTAGATAATCCGTCTCGCTGTTCTGTCAGAACGGACTGAATTGGGAGTGGTATGACGTCAAGCCATAGGCAACTGGGCAAGATTAACTCTACGAGTCAAAAGACATTCATTAGACGTCTACTCGCAAAGACATCCTCGACCATACAATCTTGACGTTTAACTCGGCACGTCGATTGTAATATCGAAAACCAAAAGCTACTGGCGAGTAACTACTTAATTTGAGGCTATGTTAACTTAACCTATAACTATATGTTAAACGAAACTTTGCAAATCATCCGGAATAGTCAATTGCTGATTGCGCCACACCTAGATGGCGCAATATGACCAACGACATCGCAACTTACTTAAACGTAAGACATATATTTATACAAAAATGTAAATTACATAGAGCTTAACATGTCATCCCAAATGCTTGTAACAAGCTATGCAACTAAAACTTTACTCCGCTTCTGTTCCGACATCTTAGCTCTTTAACCTTGATCTTTTTCCCTTATTGATTGTGATTTGATAATTACGTGTTTTACTCATCAGCAACAGCAACCGCCCGAGCTAAACGACCACTGTTAATATTCACCTCATACCAAGCTTATTCGCGAATACATACTGTAGGTCAACTGCTTGCTGTGTCCAACAACCTGTTTGATAGTACCTCTGGCCTCTAACTCCCTCAACGCTGCGCGGGCAACAGATCCGCTAACCTTCATACGGTCAACTAGCACACTGACGGTGACAAGCTTGTATGTCGAAACATCCTTGATAAGTTTGTCGTACGTGGGCTGGTCGAGAGTAACGGCATGCTGAGCCTTATCCTTAACCTTTCCCTTAGACCATTTCTTCTTGGTCTTCTTGCCGCCAGCGGATGCAGCCGCCGAGATCTGGGCCTTTGATTGCTTAGCGGGTGGCATCTAATGTCACTAGTTAGCACCCACTTCTCCCCAATTCTAACAAGAAATGTAAGAAGCCGTCATATAAATTAATGCTACGGCAAATGTATAAATAAAGGAGTACTCACAGCTACTATAAGTCTATGTACTATATACTCAAATCCGATATATCGTGAGAGTACAAGTGCAGATAACCTAAATCAGTTCAATTATGTCTCTCACTAGGTGGAAGCTTCCTGCCGGAACATGAAGCGGCCCGTGACTGCTAAATATTGGCCGGGTAAATTGTAGTGTAAATCATAGTCAGGGCAAAGTGAAGCCCTATCATTTCGAGTAGCAAGCAAGCAGCTACTTTATATGGGGTTAGGGTTGATGTTGTGAAACGTCTTGAAGTGATGCGACCCAATAGCGCTGAGTGATCTCTAGTAGCTATCATGGATTTCTCTTCTCTTCTTGCAAAGGAGATCGCAAAGAAGAAGCAAGCTGCGACTGTGATCGCCAGTAAGAACGAGGATGATGCAAGTGGTAAGAAGGCGGAATCTGATACACGTCGCTTCATTCGACGGGGAGACTTGGAGCACGCTCGTGAGCAGGCGTATCTTGCGGAGAAATCACAGCGGGAGGAAGCTAAGCAGTTAGAACACGCAAAGCGGCGCCAGCAGCAACAGGAAGAGGAAGAACAACGGGAGCGGAAACGGAAAGAGGCAGAGCAGAAGTATTTGGAACGGAAGCGTGCCAGAGAGGAACAGGAGGAATTGGAAAAGCAGAAGAAGAGATCTAAGTATAAAGGTCGTGCGAATACAAAATCACCGACTCCTGATGCTAGAGAGGGTACTGCTGAGGCGGAGGAGCTTGCGAAGCTGAGCGCATTGACCGAGGAGGATATTGTTGACCGCTTACGGAAGTTGCGTGAACCTGCTCGTTATTTCGGAGAGTCGGACAAGGCAAGACTACGCCGAATACGCAGGGCGGAAAAGAGAGCTGAGACGTCAGATGAGAGAATTGAGGAACTCTTGGCTAGTATTGATCATAACATCGTTGGACAAGACATCAAATCAGATCAGGCGAAGGTATATCTGCAATTGGAGAAATACGTTCGATACCTTTTAAAGGAATGGGAACGGGTGCTTGTTACGAGGGATGGTATGCATGAAGCCGTATATTTTTCTTGGACCTTTGATTGACATGTGATAGAAACGCCTGATCAAGCGTACGCAACCTTAGCGCAAACAAAAGGTTATCTCCTGCCTCTCTTTGAGCAACTTCGAAAGAAAAACATTCACGAGCAAATATATCCCAGTCTAGCGACGTTAATGATGTACTTGCAGCAGCGGAAATACCGCGACGCGAATGATGCTTACCTAAAACTAAGTATAGGCAACGCAGCGTGGCCCATCGGTGTTACAGCCGTAGGAATTCATGAACGTAGTGCGCGGGAGAGAATTACTGGACAAGACGTGGATGGGAAATTAGGCAAAACTTCGGTGCAGATAGCGCACGTTATGAGTGACGAAAAAACTAGAAAGTGGTTGACCGCGGTGAAAAGATTGATTACTTTTTCGGAGGGTGAATGGCCTGAAGATTGATTATAAATTGTTGGGTATGGATCTGGCGTGTTGGTGCATTGTTGCATTCATGTAAATATTGGAATAAAACTGACATTATGGTGACTATAATGTTATACGAATTATCATCTCCAGTCCATAGGCCCAGTTACATGATCCTGACACTTGGTATACTATGGGAGTATTTTCCAGAATCTATTAATTAATTATGAATAATCGGAATTGATGATTATGGAATCTATATGAGAATAATGGGGAGATGATGAATTTGACTTTTAATCCACTGCGGCGCCTATCGATCCATGGGAAAACTCAGCGACTTTTTCTCCCATCGCCAGCCCGCCACACCAAAACTTATATTCCCTTCCGACTACAGATCAAATTTTGTTTTGACAAGAGAACGCTCACAATGGTCCAGATCACACCAGTTAGTGTCACTGACGAACAGACAACGGGCGTTCCATATGAAGACCGCGACGAAGACTACTCCGACGTCACAGACTCAGAGTCCGAGTACTCCGGTGTCGAAGACGACGACAACGACATCGCAAACGAGACTTTCGCAGACAGAATTATTGCCCTGAAAGACATTATTGCACCACAGTACAGGCCTGTGTTTTCCGGCGCGTACGGAAAGGCGCAGGGTGTGCTAGAGTGGTCACTTAAGGCTGCCTGGATCGCTACCACAAGCGTCATGTTCCTGGCTGCACCCTTTGCTTTGGTCGCGAACAGTAATATGGAGTCGTCGGCGGCACAGATGGGAATGCGACAGATGCAGGAGGCTAATGAAGTGAGTCCTTGGTACAGCTGTGGACGCCGCGATTAATTACTGATGGTCACCTAGATAATTGCTCCAGGCGCAAACTAATAATGGAAAATCAGTGGCAATTATTGTAAAAATCTCTCCTATTATGACTTCATTGTACAAATATATTCGTTTAAGATGCAACGAGTAACTCATGGCTGATCTACCCTTATGACGCGCTATTATATATGAAAAAAGAGGTATGTACAAGTGACAACAACAAACAAATGGGCACCATGAAATCCAAATCACTACAACTGAGAAATTTATCTACTGCCTCCCCCACACTAAAGTATCTCCGACCGCGTTTGACTCCTTCAACATTTATGTGTTGGTCAATTCGCAATAATACTCAATACATAACTTAAAAGTTTTCATGTCCCTGCCCAATGCGTAACAAAACATGATATAGATGGGAACAAAAGAAACAAACATCTAATCTAGGTGACCGAAATGTGTGACAAAAACAAATTAATTCAACAAATTCACTGACAAACAATGCAGATTAAACATTACCCGTCGACGCGACTCGCTGCCGCCGTTACAGCCTCTGTGTCTCTGCCTTCTTTGACTTTACGGGCTCAGGCGCTAGAGGTTTAGCAGCGGTAGGTAGCCTTCTGTCAGTCGGATGCGCAGTACCGGTATCGTCATCCCTAGCGTGGATATCGGTAACTATTTCATGTGGTCCACTCTCATCTCCAGGATCATGTGGCGTATTAAGAGCCATCTGTCGCAACTCCTCAGTTTCGGGCACAATGTCGGGCGCTGCCGTGCCGTTGGCGTGACTATTCGCATTGTTGGCGACCGCCGCGGAAGTCGCTGCACGACTCTTTTTTCCCTTCATCCTCGCCTTCTCTAATAATCGCTTCCTCTCCGCCTTGATCTTGCGTTCTCGTCGTGCATTAATGTCGTACGATCGCATGAGATATACAGGTTGCACACCGAAGATGTCTTCGAACTCACAGAACTGGCAGATCCAGATTGGCTCGCCAGGTTTCGGCCGCGGGCGGCGACGCTGGCGAGGCATACGGGACTGTGGTGTAAACGAGTCAGGCTTTTCGCGTACGTCAGCATCCTCTGGCGGTGGAGCTTGCCAGACGCCAAGCGGACCTGACTGCGTGGACAGTTGCGGCGTCACTTCTTTGTGAGGCTGCCTCGCGTTGATGTCGGCGGTATGATTCTGAGCAAACAATGGCGGTGCAGTTCTGGCAAGTGGCTTGCCACTCTGGGCTGGCTTTCGCTGAGAGTCTTTTGTGTTTGGCGGTAGTGGAAGTGGAAACACAGACGCGGCAATAAGGTTATGCCTGTATTGGATAGAAGCGGATATCGGCGACGGAAAAGAGAACTTAAAATATTGCAGCGACGGGACCACAACGCCATTGTCCTTCTTGACCTTCTCCTGGTGCATACGTAGATCGCGTAATCTCGTGGACTTGGCACCGTCCGCCGCGGATGCAAGCGGATCTGTGGCGAATAATGTGCTACGCGGGGAGAACGGCTTGAAGTGGTGGTGGCTCATGTGGTGATGCAAGTGCTCGAGTTGGCGACGCAGACGCAGCCGTGACTGGTGCCTGTCGACGATGAAGTACAGCGAGGACGACGTGGAGATGTGACCGATGGTGGCGGAGGAAGCCGGCATGGCCACCAGAGGACGCAACGACGTCGGTATCTTTCTTTTCTTCTTGTTCGACGAGATAGTCGCGCCGGCAGAGTGGTAGTGGTGATGGTGGTGATGATGGTGGTGGTGGTGATGATGGTGGCGATCTGGATGGACATAACTTTGAGGATCTGCGGCACCATCAGTGTCAATGTCGTCGTCCGCTGCGTCTGCGTTATTGCCAGCCAGCTTTGTGAGATTCTCAGTAGCGTCGGAGTGATGCGCAGTGCAGTGGATGACGTCGAGCGAGCGGCCCGCGCGGCAGTCGTAGGTGTCCCCATCGTCGCAGGACGAGGTTCCGTCGGACACGTCGTCTTGGTCATCGACGTACTCGTCATGGACAAGGCAGTGGCTGTCGTAGGAGCGGAGGCTGTCGAGATCGTCGATGTCTTCGTCCTCGTCCTCAGACAACGACAGCGGCGACACAGGGAGACGGAAAAGCTTTGGGGGAGGTGCGGGGAAGTCTGTGAGAGGCGCCGCTGGCCGGCCGCGCCGAGGCAGCGGCAGAATTGTGCGGTGCATGACGTCGCGACTATTGTCAGTCCAGAAGAGTGTTGTTGTATAATATATTTGATACTATATGACTATCTGAACAGCGGTGGAGTAAACAATTCGCAATCCAGCCGGTAGGGAGTGCTCAGTGTGAGGAGGCCTTGGGCGTAACCCCCAGCGGCCGGGTAAGTTAAGCTTGATCTCTCGTATTGCCGCGCCGCTGGGAGAAAACATGGCCGACTTCGCGTCAAAAGTCCCCCCTCCTGCTGCGGGCCCACTCTTCGCTTCTCCTCCGTCTCTGTCTCTCTTTCTTACATCTGTCCTTTCCTTGCGCTATACTCGGCTTGCTACTTACAGATTTCTAACCTGCTCTACATTCCACACTACAACTGCGCCATGCAGGACGCGGCCGCGGAAATCACCCGTTGCATCTGCGGCCACGACGAGCTGCAGACCGACGATCCCGATATCGACTCCGGCCTGTTCATCCAGTGCGACAAGTGCCAGGTCTGGCAACATGCCTACTGCGTTGGAATCGGCCCCGATGACAACCTCACCGACGACTACTCCTGCGAAAAATGCCGTCCCGAGCTTCATCTTGTCGTCGTCCGTCCGACTGGGTATGTATTCTCGCCTCGCCCTTCTCAGAGTGGCATTGTGGTAGCGGGTGACAATGGATTGTTTGACGATGCAATGCATGTTCTGTACGGCTCTTTGACGATTGAGCCGACGATTTCGTCGCATCCGAGTCTACGACGTTATCGCTTCCAGCTCGCCACTGTCACTCTGTACTTTCAAAGAAATGCTAACATTCGACAGCAAAACGTCAAAGTACATCCCTCTCCTCGAAGCAAAACAACCGCGACTGAAAGAGCGCTCATCCAGACACTCCTCCCGGTCCGACCAATCGTCCTCCCGAAGAAGCAACTCTAGCTCGACGAGCACTGCTAATTCCGAATCCTCACATAAACGGCGCTCGACGTTAAATTCGCGCGATTCCGCCTACGAAGAGGTGTTACGCCGTGTTTTGGAAGTGTCCGCGCACGAGACATCTGGTGGTGTGGGGGTGAGTGACACTGACGCGACGAAGTCCGGAAGGTCGATGCGGGGAAAGAAACGTGCCGCACAAACCGCTTTTGACGACGATGAGCAGGAGGAGAACGTTAAGCGTGAAGATGACAACGAAGACGAGGAGGAGATGCATCAACACCGGCAGCGGCGGCGGATGAATGGATCCAAGCACACTCACGACGATGACGACAGTCGGAGCAGCGAGGAAATCAAGACGATTGAAAACGAAACGAAAGATGAGGGCACGGACAACGGCAATCGCGAAGATGTGGAGGATAATAATGAGGGCGACGAGGATGACGAAGAAGATATTTCTGACGACGTTGTGGCGCGACGATCACATCGGAGCGGACACAAGAAATCATCTATAGGTAAGCGCGACCGGAGTAAGAGATCTCGGGTGACGCAGTCGCCGAGCGAGACTGGGGATGAAAATCCGTCTTCGAGACGGTCGCGCAATGGCAGGACTACTAGCTCGTCAAACAAAAGCTCGCGAATGAACGGCTCGATAGACGAGAACGATGATGAAGACGAGGACGCAGAGTCGGAAGGAAATTCAAAGTCGCGCGCATCGCCGGACGACTTGCAATTCGGTATAGAAACTGCCTCACGTACACCGGACGAGAAGCCGGTCAGCTTGAACAAGAAAGAGACTGATGAGGAGGTCTCAAAGGCATCTAGTAAAGACAAGCCGTCACCGGCAACAACATTGTCGAACATTACTCAATCGCGCAATCGACGGTCACGGAAACAGCAGGCGATGGTAGACAGGGACGACGACACGGACACGTCGACAGCGACTGGCCGTGCCACTTCAGTTGGCGCCGCTGTCGAGAAGCCATCAAAACCCCGGATTCCGCAAGGCAAGCCAAGTATCGTGGAGATGCGGAAACGCGTTGCCGCCATCCTTGAATTTATAGGTCGTACACAGGTCGACATGGCGATTGAGCAAGACGAGCGCAAGAAGCTGCACTCCCAACGGCGCAAACCCGGGTCTCCATTGACAGCGTCAGTTTCTACGTCGGCGAGCATGACGGCCAGCGCGGCCGTGGTTACGGAAAAAGACGAAGTCGACACGCTTTTTGGCACGCAAAAGATTAGTCTCGAGATGATGGACGGTCTTACTCGCAAACTCCTGATATGGGAACAGCAATTTGGCCGCCATGGTGACAAAAACTGACTTTACTGCTTATCTATAACTATTCATGGTGGAAGAGAATAGGCCTGTAATGTTGCGTTTTCCGGCATGACGCCATTGCGATCGTTTTGTGATACCTGCGGTTTTGCATTTGGGTTGCTTGTAATATACGGTTTGCTACTTAAGTGGTGTTAATAGTCTGATATGTGCCACGCGGTGAGGACGGAATTGGGGTGGATGTTACGATACAGGTGTGTATTAATAGGATTATTGCTGAAAATTTTTTGGTTTTGAAAGACGGGATGTGCGAAACAAGAGGAAAATGATTTTATTATGATATGTGTGACCAATCTAGAACCAAATTTACTAATCTGACCATTGCCGATGCAAATGACATGTTGTAACGCCGACCCAAAACCAAACTGAACTATGTACAATTATATGGACATTGGAGCATCATTCCTGCTTCTCCAGCTTGTTCATTTGACGTTATTATCCGTTCTCTCACGTCCTTTTTCGACATCAATATGCGACTTGTTTAGACTTCGACCGATCCTCAACCACCACACAAAATGCGACACAACGATCCCGCCCTCCATAAGAGGAACAAGAAGATACAGCACCATGCCCAAATAATCCTCTTCCTTCGGATTGCCGTCCTTATCCGTCTGCGGAAATAATAAACTAGCAAACGATAAAATCGCTCCCGAACAGTCTAAGAATAAGAACAAAAAGTTGATACCAACTACTTGTCCTTGCCGTCTCCAGAGCTCAAAATATGGCGGCACGAGACCAACGACGATGAGGACTGCAGCCATGATGCCGATGACGAGGAGTGGCCAGCATGTCGAATTCGAGCTGTTGTTGCATAAAGCCGAGTTCTGGAGTGGAATGATTGCTGCTATTTGAAGGCCTGCGCTGAATGCGACCACTAGTGAAACGACAACAATGGTTTTTATAAACGAGAACTTGCAGCCGTAATAGAGGCACTGTGCCCATGTCACGAACGACAGGAATGTGAAGATTTCCGGCTGGATCATGAGAGGGAGATTAGGTCGCTGGACGAGGAAGTACATGCCGAATAGAATGCCGGCATATGCCCAGAGGAGGAGCATTAGGTGTGGCAGGCCCTCGGTCGATTTGCGCCGGAAGTTGGTGTAGATTTGTGGGATGAGCTGGACACACCAGAGTACTGTGCCGATTGTGCCTAAGGCAGTCGCGACCTGGCAGTGTTAGAATGAATAATGGAAAAGAACGACGTAGAGAGCACACCTTGTTATTATAGTTGTAGTCTGTCATGTTGTTTGTCGATGTATATTGTCGAGAGACGAGTGAGTTGACAGTAATATATACCTGCAAAGGCTAGAAGCATATTCATAATCGACGCGTCAGGAAGGCAGAGTGCAGAGCAGATGAACAGGCCGAACGGGACAAAATGACCTTTTAGAGAAGTCCGGAGCGTCCATCACAGAAGTGAGTGGTCGATGCGCATCATCGGTCGCCCGTTGGGCAATAAACTTCGCCGGGTGATGTCACATGTACCGGCAACAAGCAATTCGCGACCATTATTATAGCTTGCACTTATGCGAGGTTTGAACGCGATGATTTGATTTCTGAGCGATTGATCTGGACCCTACCGCAGCCTTCGGAAGATGGGGTGGTGGGGGCGGGGGAGGAACTTCCCGGCAAGGAGGCGTGAAGGGTGACAGACCGCCACCGAGCGCCACTCAACTTACCAAAGTGGTATATAATCCCACCTTCAAGTACCATTGAAGAGCGAGCACTCCATGTTCGTTGCAATTTTACAAACGTCACTGTCTCAAAAATTACGACCGACCTACATGAACACGAATGCTGATGTAATGATCGACGATCATGGGCGGGATAATTTTGCCGCTTCTGGCAAAGGTTAAGCAAGTCGTCATTTTAAGCTTCCGCCGGATCTCGGCTCTCACTGGATGTCTTGCATTTCCACCCCCCTGAACTCCTTACCACTCATCTCATAATCGAACTATTTGTACATGTGCCTCGTGGTTAATGCCCCACATTTAGAGCACAACAAGTGACGAACCAGTACAACCCTCGGTCGTAATGAGCTAGCGTCGACAATGAAAAACGGCGACATTCTTATTTAGTGTATACGGATCGAGTGGGGCCGCTTGTTTGAGTGTTTCTGCATACGTCTGCGTGTCAACATCAATTGACAATTGCCACAGTTGCAATCCAGAACGACAAATACGATCAATAGAATTTACTTAACCTGTGTTCTTCAATCCCTGACTGTCATCCATTGCAGCTGAACTATCTACATGCGTGGTCTACTTCACAAACATAAATGCGAAATAACAAATTCAGAAGTCAATTGAAACTCAATTTATTCACAGAAAATGTAAGTTCAGAGCACTCACGGCACGACGACCGGATATAACCAACAACTTGCGTATGAAACCCTCGACAGCCATGCATGACTAAGGAATACTTTGGTATAATGTTGTACCTTGCATTGCATGAGCATATACGACGATTTGACGATTACAGACCTGTCTAGATACACTAAATTATGACAAGGAAGAAGTGTAGAGTGAAGTAGATACCCCGAACTTCTTCACAGGTTATCATGCATGATTCTTTTCCAGCGCCATTCTTGTTTATATCGTGAACTAACCCTCAAATATGGACAAAGACCCTATCCACTAACCATCTTTCATTCATTGTATCACCATAGTTATGTGACGACCTTTCTCACTGTAGCGATTCTGGTCTGCAGAACTTCCCTGAACATATCAAGGACCTCTCGGTCTCAGTTCTGGGTGGTGGAGCGG
The DNA here is from genome assembly GCF_038497915.1 of Lipomyces doorenjongii. Taxonomy (NCBI): domain Eukaryota; kingdom Fungi; phylum Ascomycota; class Lipomycetes; order Lipomycetales; family Lipomycetaceae; genus Lipomyces; species Lipomyces doorenjongii. Next base: position 97,277 of record NW_027118096.1, read on the forward strand.
TACGAAATTCACTACGTTGCCACACACAAGACCGACACTGCCGAAATATTCGTCCATTGGTTTCAGTAGTCACGTCGAAGTATTGGGGTGCTCTGTGCAATTTGCTCTCTGTCGGTCGTTCGTTTTGTCCCTCTTTCCATCGGCTCAAACCGACCGCAAAAACCAGACCGTGGAGCAGTATTTGCGTGCTTACATAGCCTATCTTCAAGGATGACTTGCGTCGCGCTACGGCCCATTGCTGAACTGGCGTAAAACTCATCGAACAGGATTTCGTTAGCCTTGAGCCCCGGGTCCCGGACTCGCCTACCCCACAGCTAGTAATAGTTAATCGCCTTACTGACGTCCAGAAGCAACTACGTCACACTCTTAAAATAGCTAAATGCGGTGTCAGACCGTTGTTACAATGCGCAACAAGCCGATGGAGTTGAATTTACGCCGTAGAAGAAGTCTGGTTATCCACCATGCACATTCGTACACCCGGTCGGAAACAAATCCGATAAGCGTTGAGCGAATTGGTAAACAGGCCTATCGGGTTAGATCAACTTGGGGAGAAGTAACGAGTGCATCATAATAATAGGTAATTTGATTTATTCATAGCCAATCGTTGTCCTTGAATCTAATAACTTTCATTGCGCATATTTTGCCATCTTCCTTGACTTCCCGTAGTAATAAGCATGAGGTCGTAACAGTCTTTAACCGCCACTTGTTTGACCAACATGCTTCGTGGTTGCTAATGATATTTTCACCGTCGTTATAAATATCGTAATGCATCAAGCTACTTTACCAACTAAATTATAAGCTTTAGCGATACAACGCAAGAGTAACGTGCAGGCACATAGTCTCTACTCAGTTTTCTTTCACGTATCTCACGGTCGCTGCGATCGTGAACTCTCCCGTAGGGATTACAGAATGAACCAGTCGGCGTTGAATATCCGTCCCATGCATAATGACCACGTCTCCATGGCCTAGCTCCAACTGCAAAATTGGCTTGAATCCACTCTTTCTAGTTTTCGACGGAGGCGCGCAGGTTGGAATAATACCGTCATCAGTACCGATATCGGACCATAACAACATGCTTTCTGCATTAGACATCTCTTGGCCACTAGAATTGTGCAGCCTGCTGGTGGCTACAGTTCCAACCTTCTTGTGAAATTTCATAATGGCTCGTGACCCTAGTGAGATACTCGCGATTGTCGCGCCGATATCAGCCTCGGAGGAATCGCTATGATAACCTATTCTTTGGCACTCAACGTAAGCAATACTAAGTACTTCGTTAAATTGATCGCAAGTTGAAATGCCTTCTGCACGAACAATAGCTTGGATAAAGTTGAGAACCATTGGAATTGCTTTCGGACAGAGGTAAAAAGGCGTGGATTTGTGTAACGTCTCGCAAAAATTGTAATGTGCACCCGCGTTGTGTGCGAAATATTGGGCAAGAGTTCGAGAAGCCACTATTCATAATAATTCATTAGCTGCAATTCATTAGTATAGAGAGACTGAGTCGAAGTGTAAAGCAAGAACAGAGACTGGTACACTTTGTATTTTGCAGAGGGTATCGACGGAAGATCGACATGGCACTCTTGTATTCTTTTAATATATCGTCGGGACCATTGGCAAACTCGCATAAGGTCTTATTCGGGATCACATGATAAATCGTGCCCTCAACGTCCTTCACGTCATATTTCATAACACGATAGCAACCTTGAATACCGAACTCCATAGCATGACTAGATACGACTACAACGCTCTCGTCTGTAATGACATCTGCCGCAATTGGTGTACCGGTGTATGTCGGATACAACCCACCCCGTTCGCGTCTAGACAGATAATTGTCGACACGGTCCAGAATCAGCGATTTCTCGTCACAGCCTGGAGAACTGCATATCCATCCCTCCCATACCTCTCTACAATTCAGTTTACCGCATTTATGGCAGTGCCAACCACTTATGGATAACGCGTCTCGGACGTGCGGTAATGAGAGCAGATCAAACGGCATCGGTCCTCGATGGTCAAGACTCGCCAACGCAAGGAAGTCTTCGTTATACTGCAATTTATCGGCAGGTTCTTGGCCATTGACTTTCCAAAATTGTGAACAGTCCCCGTTCAGGCACATATATCCCTGCTTATAGATTTGGGGGAATAACTCTGTGCAGGCTGAGCATCGGTGCGCTTCGATCTCAGACACAGAGACCGCTTTTCTATTCTTGGGATTGTGCCACCATGGCTTAGTAGTCCTATCAATCCGCTCAAAGCGAAACTTCCAGCTTTTATATCGAGTAGATTGGTCCAAATCCTCCCATGCATGTGTCACAAAAAACCAATCCATGACGCAATATCTATGAGGCACATTTACCGGTGAAACTGGACAATTATTCTCCAAAACCAGGACGAGAGGTGTGGCACGCTTTTGATTCGAGATCAAAGCCTTGATTGCTTTGTCGGGTGATTCTTGTGAACTTTGAAGTTGGCATCCTCCTGAATCACTTGATCCCAAATTACCACCACTGCATATACCTTCAGCATTTCAGTGTCGTGATAAAACAAATCGGCTGACTTACGCATGCGAGATTACTACATTGTCGGCAATGTAATCGCTCTGGGCAGTTAATCCGTCTATTATATAACCTAACGCGACTCCGTTATAAGTATAACATCCTGACTGGCAACTTCGGAAAAATGGTACAGATTCACAAAGCTCTTGAAGTGTCTCAATATCTGTCAATACGCGATTTGTCACAGCACACACAAAGTACATACGTCACACCACATAGGAATTGGCATAATAGGGTCGGGCTTTTCAATCAGCCCCGGAATGGGGTCACTAATAGCCCTTTCCGCCGGAGCGATTGAAACTGGGGCTGCAATTGGGATGGCAGTCGCTGTAGGTGTTGGATTAGAGGTCATCTCCAGAGCCGGAGTGCGAGGTAGCATGGCAGCGACAGGAATCGCATTGTATAAAGGTCTGATTGGCTCGAGAACACGACACGATGCTCTAGCGATATCATACATCTTCACTATTGGCTCCGATATCCGAAGCTTAAGCGCTTTCTCAGAGATCGAAGAAACCGTTTGCTCGTCTCGGGCGTGATTCTGGGGTAGCATCTGAGGAATCTGTAACTTCTCTATGACATGTTGCAGCTGTTCAACCGAAGTAAAATTGATAATATCGGACACCATGGGAGGACTCGAATGCTCGCGCCGACGAGCCGTCTGAACGCCGATGTCCTGTGATCCAGATAAGGATTCTTCTGCGCTCAACACGAAAGGGATCGTTTCTAACTGTCTGTGTCTCCCCATCGAAGACACCTTCTTCAGCTGCTCTGTATTCCCCGCAGCATGATGAGCCGGGAATCCCATTTCGTATTGCGAGGTTGCATATTTTTCCAATGTCTTTGACTGTTGACGTAACGAATTCATACCCTCGACTTGGCTTAGCTCTTTGTTACGTCTCACCGGACGTCCACGGTCCCAACACACTGAAGAAAATGGGTCATTTTGTTCTAAATTCTGCAATCGGACAGTCTCGCTCGTCTGCAGCAGACTAGCATTTGCACCATTTTGGACATTCGACGTAGCAATATCAATGTGATTAGTTGGGCCAGGGGAGTCCGATCTTCGTGATCTTTTCCGCCTCAGAGTCTCCTCTGGTTCAGACACAGCATAAATAGTGGAATTTTCCTTAATCAAGGAGCGAACAGATTTGCACTGACCCTGCTTTCTTCTACTATCAGGCAACGTTCGTCCATTCGACCGGCAACGCTTATTTGTAAAGCCAGATTTTGTTTTGACATCAGGAATTGCTGTAGGGGGAATATCTGCCGGCAAGTACGCGTCCTGCAGGCTCCGCTTAATCGTCAATCGGGTACTTTGACGCGTCGTATCCACCCAAGTCGACTGAACTATCACCAAATTGTCCGCACTCATAGCCATAAGTATTGACAACTATTGCAAGTATGGCATATAGTGGGTGAAATGTAATAGTGAATGTCAGATACAATTGCTCTGTAACTAACACTGGAAAGTCCCTCGACTTGTACGCTTTCTGGAACCAAACCCTGAGACCTACTACCCTAGCCCATCCAAGATGGTCGAGGGCGACATATTAATACCTTCGTGCATAGAGTATACCCTTACCCTAGCCACAAAAGACCCTACCGGTCATACTCATTGACTATCAACTGAACTTGAACTCTTTACGCGCATTTATACAATATACAGAAACATAAACTAGGATCTACAGTGAATCATCCATACTAGCAGCTCCAACAGGCATCCACGCAAAGCCGTTGACGCAAAACTAATCTAATCATAGGCCCAAGTCAATGTCAATTTCAAACTCCGTGTTAGCGATGACGTCGTCAACGACACTGAGCGGCTGTTTGGCCAACTTTTCTACCAATTTCTTCTCTTTCTCAGCCTCGATCTCTTCGTCAATCTCATCAGCATGATTTGGATTGGCAACAACACCGCTGGCTTCTTCCGCAGAATCGTAATACATTCGTGGATTTGTCTTCAATCTGCTAAATGGATCGGAAGTTACCTGCGACTTGTTCGCCAACATCGCCTTTCGTCGTACTTCGGTTGCTTTGATTTCGGCTTTTCGAATTTCATCTTGATTCGCACGGCGATTTCGTTCGTTGACTTTCGCAAGCATTTGCAACGGCGATTCCAGTACAGTGGTAGATAATTTTACCGTCTGGCGGTGGTCGATAGCACTAATCTGTCTATCAATTTCTGCCACCTCGTCCATATCACTATTGTTCATGGCAATCAATCGTTTCTGGTTGAGCATCGTTTTTTGAATAACTGCATTTGTCGGAAGATTAGACGACAGCAATTGCCGAAGGTCGATCATCGCGTTTATCTCGTCTGGCGATAGCGTTCGCTCGCGCATTTTTTGTAGTTGCTGGAATTTCAGGTCGATCAGCCGTCTGGATGGAAGTGATATATTATCGCTTTTGATTGCAACTTTCCATGTATCGAATTCCTCCTCGGTAAATGGTTTGTCACTACAAACGCCCATTTCAAAGATCTTTTCACTGGACCCGTGGGTAACCAGTAAGCTGGAGTTCACTGTCCGGTTCATGAATGAGTATGTCTTGCTTTCAATTACAGCTGTGATTGTTAGCGAGAGACTGTTATATTACTTGAATAATATTTACCTTTAACTTGACAAACACGATATATTTCCTTCTGTTTATATTCGTTGTAGCCAATGTTTATACGTACAAAACAGTCTGTTTCTAAATTAGCAAGCATGCAATGACTCATAGTAGAGAGGTCCCTACCAACTGCGCATCTGTCAAACTCTGGATAGTGACAATATTTGGCCAACAATGTCCGACCGATTCGAATTTTGTTGACGTCATCTACGGTTAGTTCCTGTAGGACGATTAGCATCCAATTTCCCCAAATTTGGCGAAGAGATAGCTTACTTTGGGAGTGGTGGTGTCTGCCCAGACAACATCGCCCTCAGCTTCCACATCTATTTCATCGTCGTCGCCCGCATCTTCGTCATAATGTAACTTGGTACCGCCAAAATCATGATCCTCGGTCTATATAACCCTTCATTAGTATTGTATATCGCAAGAAGCTCGGTCTGGTTTCTAACTCGTTGCCGTGCACGGAAGTTCTTCTCTTCACGTTTCTTCTTAAGTTCCGAAAGCTGAGACCGCTTGCTCAAAGCTCCTTTTGGTGTATCACGCTTGGAACCTATCCCGGTATTAGCCAAACCTGAGACAAATTATTCAGAGGCGTTGTACTTCTCGTAACGGCTTTCGTCTTCTCTTTGCCCGCCCGTTTGCTTTCCTTAAGACGCTGAGCGAGATACTTTCGTTCATTAAATCGTTGCATCTATAACATCGTCAATATCTTGTCTGTGATCTGCAAATTACACCCGTAGCAAAAGATACCTCCTGCGAACGTTCGAAAAGAATCTGTTCTCGTTCAAATTCACCAAGAGATTCCAACCTATCCCCGTCAGCGACACTATCTCGATATCTCCTACTTTACGAAAACGATATCCCACCAATTCATGTCATCCACGCTTTTGTATTTGCCGTGCAATGGGTACGGATTGACAAATTCGTCGTCAAGATCACCCTCATCCTCAGCGTTTCTATTCACAAATTCATCATCGCCACCATTGCGCATTGCCCGCACTCTGGACGACCGACCTTCGGACACTTCGTTGAGATCATCAAATGCATCGCGATCGTCCTCGTCTTCATACTCCGCCAGCGAATCGAGATCACCGTCGTCGCTCTCATCTCTATAGCCCGAAACAGTCAGCATAGCATTCTAACCTGCTCAACGCTACACCTGCATAAGCATCATTAACTTACCGAGTTTTCCGTCGGCGCTTAGTCGCCATTGATTTCCGCTTTGTTCCGCTTAGTTTGCGTGATGGTTTCGACGAAATATCCTCATCGACGCCCTCAGCAAGAGCGAGCAGGTCCTCATCAAGATCAGACATTGTGGGCCAGAATGTGGAGTATATCGTCCAATCTATATCTTACGGCATCAATCTAATTGTGCGTCGATGGCAATGCGGGTTGTGTAGGGGAAAGCGTATGTAGAATTTCATTGCGAATTAGAGTTATGGTGCCAACGTAGACCGTACCGTTATTAACAGAGTACGCTATTGTACAAGCCCTGTTCTAATTTGGCGACCAGATTTTTGAACCTGTCAAGTTGGTTTGTCGCATTGAATTACGAACCACGTCGCCGGTTGCATAAATATTCGCGGTGCTTCTTGATAGTGCATGCTAACAAGCGATGCGGCTATCGATATTGAAGAATTGGCGTGAACTATCATTCTCTAACATTACAGTTCGCAACAGGCTCGAATAGCAGAGCTACAGAATAGTCTACGTCAGGATGATTAACGCAGTATTAATATGTAAGTTAGTATTTCGAGTCTTCAATTGCAATCGTAGATATGGCCTGACAGGAGATTAAACTCATGATTAACCAGTCAACAACTTCGGGTTACCACGTCTGACAAAATTCTATACGCCAGTGGTAAGTCTTCTTACGCCATGGCAATCTACGAATATTAACAATTCCAGGACCTGCAAACGCAGCAATTGCTACTCTCACAGCTCTTCCAGTTGCTCTCAACTAGGCCCTCCACGCAATGCAACTTCCTGACCCCACCACCACTGCTCTCCTCAGAGCTGGACGATATCCGAGTAATCTACCGGCACTACGCGACACTCTATTTCGTCTTCGTAGTGGATGAACAAGAGTCCGAGTTGGGTATTTTGGATTTAATCCAAGTGTTTGTCGAGTCACTCGACCGGTGCTTCGACAACGTGTGCGAACTCGATCTTGTGTTTGGATGGGATGTGTTGCATGTAGTGTTAAACGAGATTGTGCAGGGCGGTATGGTGGTCGAGACAAATATCAATGACATTGTCGGCGCGGTGGACGAAATTGGAAAGTTACACGGAAATAAGAAAGGAGTCGTCGCCTCTAGCACTTTATCGTTGTCAGGGACTACGAGCACTTTGAGCGCGATTGCACGGGAAACTAGGGCGGCATGGAGTAATCGTTAAATGTTTATGAACAACGTTGTATAATAGTATGACATACTGGATTTATTGACCGTCACGAAGATTTAGTAATGTAAATAATATAGACTCTATTGTCATACCATTTCAACTTATATGTGAATTACCCCCTGATAACGATATCCTTTCCTTGCGTGAGATATTTAACACCCTTGTATGGTTTAGCCCGATCATCAAGTCCCTTCCCACTAACAATCCGCAAACTCTCGACCTTGGCGCCACTCACGAGCATGCCCTGGCAGTCATACGATATCCTGATGTACTTCGGGAACTCCTGCGCTACAGTCCCGTCGGGCCCAGCCTCCAAGTCTTCATTGACAACCATCGTGCCTCGAAGCGAGGCGTTCCACCCCATCGGCGTCTTACCGGGAAAGCGCCAGACGCCAACCCCTTTCTTCTCGATATTAAACTCCCCGGATGACGCACGCGTACCCTTCACATTCTGTACTCGCTCACCATCGAAAACGACTTCGACGCGTAAATTTTCGACGAACTTGACGTTCCGCGGCACCCGGCTCCACACACGAACCTCGAACTCGTCTTTCATAGGCCCGAGCCCGGTCTTCAAATCGCCACCAATCGGGCCGGACTCCACACCCGAAATAGTGTACTGCAGTAGACAGCATTTGCCATCCGGAGGAATAAATGACAATGTACCCGGTCGCTCGCGCCAGCGCGCTAATCGAACACATGGGTGAAATGCCGGACCTTCTAGTAGTCTGTTGCCGAATGAAAGGATGAGCTGGATATCGGGTACGCCGGACAACTTTGTCGTCGCGAGGACTGAGCCATGCGCGATAGCCACAATTGGTTCCGCGAGAACTTGTGGGACAGCAGGAGTGTAGAATGCGGACGCGGAGGGCGCAGGATTCGGGCCGCTGTTAATGCTGTTGAGCAACTGTTGCGTTGGTGATAGGGCGGGGATGATGACTGAGAGCGTCTCTTGAATGTCAACATAGAGTTCGTTGTTGTTGTGCTTGACGTTTGAACGGCGCCAGGGAACATTTGACCGCGGAAGGGAGGAGTCGGACGAGAATGACTTCGACGACGAACTGGATGACGTTAAGCTCTTCAATGAATTTGCCGCGCCCTTAGGCAGTGTCGGAAGAAATTTTGATAAACCGCCCGCAAACGGTACCAAGTCTCTTAGAGCATTCTCCTCGGTGACGAATGGATACCCGTCTTCGATCATCTCATTCAGAAGCATCATAATGGTGGAGTAATTCTTCTCGATCTTCTGTCTTGATAACGGCGGCTGAAAGTAATCATGCAGTACTTTAATAAGATGCGATATAAATTCAAGTGGAACCAGCGCCGGCATTGCCGCAGTACAGGGGATTAAAAAATCCAGTGCATCTTGCTTTCTGTGGAATAAGAGCTCGTCGGAAGATAATCGCAGTATGACATCTTCAGGAGATGCATCGCGCAGCGCCACCTGTAGAATCTTGTTGGTCGGTGGACTGTCTGACACGGGATACTCGAAAAGTTGTTGGCTATTCCATTAGGTCCTGTTTAAATAGATGTCATAAAGTGAACATACGTACCCATTGATGTCGGTAATATACACAGCGAGAATTGACATGGCGCTTATCGAGTGTCGCCCGTTCTCCCTAATATCGTATATCTTTGTCGATTAGTTTCACAGACGCTCAATTCACAAAGAGCAATCAATAAGCACAACCAAGAGTCGTCTCGGCGTCGGTTCGTCGTGCAGAAGTGTAGATAGTAAGTTATGCTGCATGTAAGAAAGGTGGTTCGTGTGCACGTGCAGCCGCGATATGATACTATGATACGAGTTAGTTCACCGGTCTCATGCAATGGCGAAATTGCGCGGCTCATTTGTATATAGCCCGGCAACAACTGCACTCCATCCACACTTTTTTCTCACACACATTTATATTCAACTATTGCGATATTAATACTTTTATTAATATATTCTACTATTATTATCTTACTGTTACCATGGTGCTCGAAGCAATCAAATACACACCACACAGCCTCGCAATCCTCGACCAACTCCGTCTTCCCCATGAATCAGTTTACTTCCCAATCAAGAATTCTGTCGACGCATTCAATGCTATAAAGTCTATGACAGTCCGCGGTGCACCAGCAATCGCCATTGTGGCGGCCCTCGCACTCGCCGTAGAGCTCGCGAACACAGAATTCGAGAGTGCGGATGATGTCCGGGAGTTCGTGGGTGACAAACTAAAGTATTTAGTTACGTCTAGGCCCACGGCTGTTAACTTATCTGACGCAGCGAGGAAGTTGGAAAACCTGGTGAATGAGACTGATGGCGACGCGACGACAGTTGTGCGCGCTTATATCACGGCTGCAGAAAAAATGCTGGTGGACGACGTCAGTGATAATATGAATATTGGCAAGAACGGGCTTGAGTGGGCTAAGAAAACTATTGGAAGCGACAAGTTCTCGATTCTTACGATTTGTAATACGGGGTATGTTGCAATCTTCTGATTGCAGAGCGGATGCTAATGACGTGAAGATCATTGGCGACTGCTGGATACGGTACGGCACTCGGGATCATTCGTTCGATCCACGGAGACGGTCTTCTTTCACACGCGTACGCTCTGGAAACGCGACCGTATAATCAGGGGTCCCGACTTACTGCCTACGAGCTCGTGCACGATAACATTCCAGCCACGCTAATCACTGATTCCATGGCCAGCGTGTTACTGAAGACGCATCCCGAGATCAAGATGATCGTTGTCGGTGCGGACCGAGTCGCAAAGAACGGCGACACTGCGAACAAAATCGGGACGTACCAGCTTTCTATCGTAGCCAAGCACCATGGCGTCAAGTTTGTCGTCGCGGCGCCGACAACGTCAATTGACATCCAAACAAAGACTGGCGAGGGAATTGCCATTGAACAACGCGATCCCGAGGAACTCGTCACTGTGCGGGGACCAGTGGTCGACAAGGATGGAAAAGTGAACAAAGAGGAGGCTAAGACCGTACACATCGCTGCTCCTGGAATTGGAGTCTGGAATCCTTCGTTCGATGTTGCCCCGGCGACTTTGATCGATGCTATTGTCACTGAGAAGGGCGTCGCTGAGAAGGACCAGAACGGAGAGTTTCATTTAGAATCTTTCTTGTAACTTGCATATTTTCAATAATATCGGGCGTAAGAATCTATTCTATCGTATCTACAATGTCACCCATCGAGAGCCTTCACTTCTTCTTCCGGGACCGTGGGCATTCGGTCAGCAATTTCTATGCCGCCCTTCAATAGACTGATAATCTCGTCGAGTCTCTGGACAACGGCATCGGTCTCTTTAGCGTCTTTCAAGTGGGAATTGACGTCGGATTCAATCAGAATCGTTGTGACTCCGGCGCGATGGCCGGCTAACATGTCGTCCACCGAGTCACCGACCATAACTAGGTGTTTTGGTTCGATATTCTGTCTCATTAGCTTTTTTTAAGTCGAAGTGTAAGTTGAGATGATTTACCCAATGATTGGCAATATGGAGGATGCCGGCGGGGGATGGCTTTGGAGGTTTAAACTCCCGAGTCACGATCTATCACTGTGAGTCAGCTGGCAGATGTAGATTGTGAAACATTGCACATACAGGGTGGAAGAGTTTTTTGGGGAGAAATGTAGTTAGAAGGTAGTTGACCGGGGTCTACCGGCGTTAGTTCAGTTATTGTCAAGTTATTATATAGCGTTTAGATAAGACTCACATTGAAGTTCCTTGTGCAGATTGCTTTAAGGAGTTTGTTGGCTTCTAGGAACTCGAATGGACTTAGCGATGTCAAAGACGATAGTGGGGATAGTTACCACCATCAGCTCTTCTAGACCTGCAGATAGTTAGGAGATAGTCAACTCGGCTATACTAATGAGATCATACCGGGCTGAGGTTTCTGTAGAGATCAAGTGTCAGTTAACACAGATGCCACTATCTGCCAAGCCATACCATCTGAACCATAGCGGTTCGCTCGACTTGACGGACTTTTTCGTGCGCAATTTCCTGCTCCGCCACTTCTAGCGAATAGATATGGTCGAGGATGTCGACGGACCGTGCAATTCCGAGGACGCGACGCATTTCAGCTGAAGGGCATTAGCAATTGTCTGGATACTCGGCAATTATAGTCCTACAAAACATCCACGTCTGTGAGTAATTATTAGTTATACTCTTACGAAGTCCACACAATGCTTCCGAAGTCGCTGACCTGCGGCAAACACAGAGTGCCGTCCATGTCGAAGATGAGGCCTTCCACCTGGATGTCAGTGGGCAATTTTGGAAAGAGCATCAACCGGGGCATTTTAATAGGTACGTGTATTTGGAGGCTAAGAAATAATATGAAATTCTCGAATGTGGCATTGACGAACTTGTAGGGGTTAGGGTGTAGGAAGACAGCAGAAGTGTGGCCTCTGACTTTGCTCGAGTCTCCATGTATATAGTAGCCAAATCATCCAGGACAGTACAATCAATCCGATCTCAGCTCACGATGGCGTCCGGCTACGAGGACGACTCGAGTCTGTTCCCAGAGTCACCACCTGCCAGTGCTAGCACAGTAAGCGATATAGCCGGCTCCGACAATCCGTATATGCGCAAAGAAATGCTCTCAACCTCATCCAGTGTTCCAGCAGTCGACCTCGGCTTCACCTCCGCGTCAACGACGCCACTCTTCCCCGACGACTTTGACTCTGGGTCCGCTTTTTTCACAGATCCCATCGCGCGATCTTCCGCCGCTCGCACGGATATACTGTCCGGGATGACAAACGACTTGCCGAACAGCATGTCGGCTTATGCCGATAGCGACAACACCTGGGGCGACGACCATGACGCATTTGCCGGCCACGACTACATGGCCGTCGATGCTACTACCGAGTCTGCTGAGGCTACCGGGCTCGAAGCATCTGAAGCGTACGACCAGCCTGACGAGGTCCCTCGGAGTGTGCGAACTTCAACATCAGAAGTGCATGGCACGTCGCTCGATGAAGCAGAGCGCGAGGAAGAAATCCGGCCCAAATTGTGGGACACTGACGACGACGACATTCCCGGAGGGCCAGATGTACCCGAGACCGAGGACGAGCCTGTACGGTCATCAACTGAGGCGGCGTCAACCGTGAGCACCGCACCTTCTACTGCTCCATCGGCTGCTCCACACCAGAAGCAGTTGCCCCATCGAGACCAACCAAGCAGATCGCAGACTCAGGCACCCAGACATCACGTCGTGTACAACCCGCAGTCATACTACCAGCAGGAACCGACGCCGTCCTACGATAACCAGCCGGGTTACAACAACCAGCAGGGGCCTATGCAGCTTGGCCGCGCTCCGCCGCCTCCCACAAAGACGGTCATTGATTACGTTTTGCGCACAAAAGTCACCGGTATGGAGCGATCTGGAAAGAAGCCGCCATTGATCCGATTCGATGCTTATGTAAGTGTTTCAGCTAATTCAGTTATGACCGGGGCTAACAAAGGTAGACCAACCTCCCACGATTCCGCACAACTCAATTCCGCGATATCAGAAGGACCTACAATGAATTCCTCAAACTCTTCAAACATCTCAGTACAGCAAACCCCGAGTGTTTCGTCCCGACCGTACCCCTCGATACGACCTACGCTGGCCCTGGCACAGATGAAGACGAGTACCGCATCAAAGTAAATTTCCAGAAATGGCTTGACCGGGTGACTTCAAACCAGATTCTCATGCGTGACGAGGAAATGATGTATTTCATTGAATCCGATTTCGGCTATTCCCCCATGACCAAACGCAAGGCGCTAGCGACTGGATTACGACGAAAAGCTATTAAGCAGCTACAACCGCCACCTGACGACTGTCAGGAACTTGTCGATTTTAGGCCGCTTGCAAAGCGGTTTTATCTCATGTCGAGCGATGTCCGGACGCGGTTGGAAAAAGTTAGTAAGATCAGGAAAAGTTTGGGTATGGCAGAGATCGAGCTCGGACACAGGTTCACAAACATGACGGCGCTCGAATTCCAGTCGGGTATGATCAACATGTGGAAAAAGCTAGGAAAGACGGTGATGAGTGTGGGTGACATTCAGGCCATCAAAACCACGACTGAGATGGCGACACTGGGTGACGGGCTCTTGTGGCTCTCGAATGACGCGTTTGTCGTCAAGGAAACACTCACAAACAGACAGATCTTGATTCGAGACCTTTTGTCCGCGCAGTCAACGTCCAGGTCCCGCCACGCTACCGCCGCCAGATTACGGAGTTCCGCGACGATTAACCCTCTCCGTGTCGACGAAGCCCTCAACTCCCTGGAAGATGCCAAACAAATCGAAGCAGCCCTGACAGCAAAAGTAAACCGCGTGACTCACAACCTGATTAAAGAGAAAAACGAGTGGTTTGCAAACACCGACGAAGACCTACAAGGCTACATCGCAGAATACGTCCGTCGAATGATCGACGCCGAACGACGGACGTTGGCAGTATGGGAGTCAATCAGACTCGACATCCGCGCAGCCGACGGCTCGGGCGGATTGTCCCGGCTCGGGCGGAGCGAATTGCCACCCATTGTCCGCCGCGCGGGGGTCGTCTCCAGCCAAGGTCCCAAAGGCGACAGCTGGAGTGGCGATCGTCGGACGGCGCACGGAAGTAATGGGATTTTCCCGCCTATGTTTGATGACCAGAATGAGGATGAGGACGGAATTTCGGAAGTTGATGCAAAGAATGCGGCGGCTTTGTTGGCTGGATCGACATTTTAATTTATGATTATTGCAGTTTGTTTGCATGAAATGATTTATTTGTTCGTTTCGTTTCGTTGAGTCCGTAATTTGTGAATGTCCATCATTGTTCGTTGATTTAATTTGATACTTTCCACGAACTCATCCGACTGCCATGCATGATCAGGGCATTGTGTTTTAATGCACACTGAGCTCGTGTGACTCGCCTATCTTACTTGATACACCGATCTTTGCTCGGTAAGGCTACCATGAATTCATGACTTCTTATCGGAATATTCGCAGTTGTTCTACTTGCTGGTTGTACGTAGGATATGATGAGTAATTGTAAGATTGAGCGTGATGATTTATTCATATGACCAAAGTCAACGACTTAAAATCCAATAGAGAAGTAGCCCGAAACATTCGATACACCTTCGGAATTACTCAAATCACCGTGTCAGCCTACTGCATGATCTTTCGATACACCCTCCAACAATTCGGCCTGCGTTTGTTGTCCATTAGAACTGAGATTCCACTGTCCGCGAGCCCAGGCGCGTATACAACTTCGATAGACGTTTTGCGGATCGCTCCATCCTGCCTCGCGTATATCAAGTCACTGTGGCAGCTGCTTATTCGAATGACTTACGGACTAATAGTGAGACGTCCCTTCATTGGTTGTTCATACATATCAAAAGCCATATCAAAATAAGGCATCGCAATATTTCCTCGTGGAATCTCGTAGAGGAATGCCGCTGTGCATCAAGAAACTGATGTAATACACGCACAGCCAAATGGGCACTCTTCCGAGTGACTCTCTGACATAGCGATAGCAGTATATTGGTTCGATGGTTAGAACAATTCAATGTTGCCTGTTGCAGGTTAGGTTTCAGCAGCCTGAACAAATGGAAAAGATGCCACTATTATGTCGGATAACAATACCGCACTTACCGCTTACATAGTGCCCTGTACTCTCAATTGATGTGTATGGCAATACTCCGGTTGCGCTGGCTGGGGTTTCCAAGTCCATTGGTTCATATGTTCAGTTAGGCATCTACCAACCATGTGATGATCTATTGCCTCGAAACTCATGCTGGGAACTGTACACAGCGTAGCGTAACCGAGGCAGTACATGAGTGAAAGAGATAATAAGCTATGCAAAACAAAAAATATTGCGCTGCGCGGTATTGATGAAAAGCATTTGCAGCATACATTGAAGATTGCGTAGTCCTGTCATGCAGATATAGTATAATAGCCACAATTTACGCTCGAAACTTGTTATTGACCGCGAATTATCAACAGAATGTTACAGCCTGCATGTTCTGTGCAATCTTCCGCTGCAGAGTATATGACACATTAGTTGGGCAACAGATATGGGCTCCCTATAACTGAAATAGTTGATGCGTAATAATTACCGCGTATGCTGTTAGCGTGTCGAAACATCCCGTCCGTGTGAAACGCTGAAACGATGACGCGAGCGGACCGGAGCGGATGACGAGGAAGAACCGCTCATATACCCCGGATTGGATGTGCCTGCTGTGGCGACGTCACTGCAGTGGGAGGCGCAGCGTGTTGTGAGCCCGGGCGGCGATGTCAGCTGAACCGACGCGTTTGTCCACACCGGGCGTGGCGGCTGCTGCCTGCTGTTTGCGCGCCACTCTTCCAAGGCACCACTTGCGTTCGTGGGCAACTCGATAATAAGCAACACCAACTTCCTACAAGGTCATCCCGAATTCAGACTCCGTCGAGATCTTCTCCTACCAATTATTATTGACTTTACCTGCGCCAGATCGACAAGAGACCATTGTATTCGCCATTTATTTCTTCGGGTAATACACGATTCTTGACAAGACATCTCTATCTGCTCTTTTTTGTCAGTCATTCTCCTACGTTCAAACATCATGGCATCCAATCCGACTCCCTACAATAACTACGAGCCGTATGATCCGCCATCGACAGCCGGCGGTCCTAGTCGGACAGCGGAAATTCAGGCTGTATGTTCTCTTTATGCTTGAATTATACATTAGATGCTTTAGATTGCCATATACAAGGCGACTATTTATTCTTCTCTTGTGTGTGGAGCCTAGGGCTGTATTTCAAAAATGGAATGTTCGTTGACATTCACTTGCTAGCAAATTGACGACACTGTTGGTATAATGAGAGACAACATAAATAAGGTTGCAGAGAGGTATGCACATAAAAAATAGCATTGCGTGCTACATTATGAATGGACTGGTGTTGACTTTCTGTCTAGGGGTGGTCGCATTACGGACCTACGAGACAAGACCGACAATCTTGTTGTCTCGGCACAGGGATTTAGGAGGGGAGCTAATAAGACGCGAAAAGCTATGTGGTGGAAAGATATGAAGATGAGAATGTGTCTGATTGGGTATGTTTGTAATCTCCAGACTATTTGGCAAATAAGCTAATGTACCTATAGCGGTATTGTCATATTGCTTATCGTCATAATCGTGCCCGTCGTCCTTCACTTCTCCAGATAGTCATACCAATTTGGTTTACATACACTTTTAGTCAATAACCTGAAACATTGGCAATATTATCAAGTCTCTCATGTGTACCATTTAGTTTGAAAGTTTCCCATCCCATAGCAAGATTTAATAACTCCCACATTTTATCCTCCAATTGTTATGATCTAGTTGATATGCTAAGAGTGCTTATGTTATTAGTTTTTGCGCTTTACGCGTTTTGTATTCGTATTGTCCACGATGTGTTTTATCTTTTGTGTTGTTTAGGCCGTCTATAGGATTATGAACTTATAAGTTTTACTCAGATGTTCAAAACAGTAGCGTATCCTGCACTTTTGCATTTACGACACAAAACGTATTCCACGATGCAAAATACATTACCAATGCAAAATCGAACATGCTCACTCACGTAGGTGCGTTCCACCGGCATCTAGACTAATCGAAACATGCTGTACACATCCAATCAACCCAGAGTAGCTATTCAATAACGCTACCTGGCGACATAAATAGGAATACAATCTGCAAAATTCAGATATATTTCTTCGCGGCAATGAATCTATTTAGGAACACATTAGATACGATTTCTCAAAAGGCTGCTGCCTCTCAAAACGAGATACCGAGAATTCTAATATCAGAGTATATTTTAGTCGCATGCCACCAACGCTCCGCAATAAGATTAGGCAATAATCTTAGAGTGAAGGCTCTCAAGCGCAAATTATATCATCATAGACAATAGCAGTCTCGTTATACATGCAAACAAATTCAATAGCATACCTTATTCGCGAGCAAACGTGATGAGCTAATATTTCATAAATTAGCTGCCGTACTCAAAAGGCAATTGCATCGAATATACTGTCTCGTAATATCTGCACCTTGCAGGATCAAGTCCTGCTCGGCCTCCCGCAAGATGTCTAATGCTGCTAACAACCAGTAATAAATTCCTGACCTGAAGCTAGTCACATGACCATTAGGATACAAAAAGACACAACATAATCAGCATCCAGTCAGATAATTGAGACGGCAACTTCAGACATTACCTAGTCGTGATTTAAGGGCGACGGCTTAACTTTGTTTCGAAATTTATGCCATTTGGCTCATATGCTGAGCATAACAAGGTTGTCAGGGCTTAACCCTACTGCAGTTCGGTTCGTGACTGTGAAAAGTTTCTGAAGCTGAAGCCGCACGTTGGTGTCGACAATTCGTCTTCGTCAGGCGTCACGCCGTAAATCCAAATACAGGCCACTACAATCTCTATCTCGAGGTTCAGCACATACCGAGACAATCGTCCCACATACACCAGCACAATGTCTGAAGAAGTTACTACCGTGAAGGGTTCTTCCTGGCGTCTCGTTGAGGTTGGCCGTGTTATCCTCGTCAATAAGGGTGAATACGCCGGCAAATTGGCAACTATTGTTGAGATCATAGACCACAAGCGTGTATGTTGCCATAATTATACCAGTCTAGCAATTACTATGAGCAAGACAGGTGAGCTGATTTAGAGTAGGTCCTTATTGACGGTCCCATCTCCGGCGTCCCAAGACAAGCATTCCCTCTGGCGCGAGCGACACTTACTCCTATCGTCATTCCGAAATTGACCCGTGGTGCCCGTAGTGGGACTACTGCTAAGAAGTGGACCGAAGCCGGTATTGATGAGAAGTGGGCTAAGAGTGCATGGGCACAAAAGATTAAGAGCCGTGAGATACGATGGGGTCTCACTGACTTTGAGCGATTCCAAGTTTTGATTTTGAAGAAGCAGGTATGTTCACAAAATATAAATCAGAGTGGTAGCGGTGGATGCTAAATAACTATTACAGAGACGGTACGCGGTTAAGAAGGCTCTAGCTAAGGCTAAAAAATCGGCGTAGATCGGGAATATTTAATATTATGTATAGCTAGTCTAAAAGAGTATTGACATATACGTGAATAAAAACCTATGAAATACTATATTGTCATTACTGGCTACGGAACAGCTTGTCGTTCGGATTCATCGACAAGATCGTCAACAACTAGTGACCTCGCATGCAAGAGTATTTGATATATCTATACAATGCTCAAAATACGCTGTCAGCAATCAAAACATAGTCTGGAATGCTCTTTCTTGCTGTGTGTTCTTGCTACTCAACGCACGTCTGTTCACGTTAATGGACTCGTCTTCAAGAATGGACGGTGCCTTCGAGTGTTTGTATGTGAAGCCGATAAAAGCACCTCGGTTCATCTTTTCAGGTCGCTCAGCCAGCATTTCCAATTGCGCTTGCTTATCGTGAACCTCCTTGTATTTCGCCATATCTTCCTGGTTTGAAAAGTCGTCAAAATACCCAGCGTCGATTTCCGAATCAAGTTGAGGGATGAATGGCGGCTTTGGCATGGGTTAGAAACTTGAATTACTATGCAATCTGTCAAGTGTCGTACCTGAATACGTCTAATATTGGCCCAATCAATCTCGCTAAAGTATGGATGATTGCGGATCTCGTGCATAGTATGGATTCGAGTCCTTGGTGCAGAAATAAGACTATCTGGCCGTTAGTATTACCCCGCAGAAGGCTCGGAATTCACATACCGCGTCATGATATCCCAGGTTCTATCACTAAACGCGTATTGATTATTCTCATACACGGGACGTTTCAAGACGTCCTTCCAGCATCGTAGGTTATTATACGTTTCGTCCATACTTGCACCAGCAAATGGTGGATATCCACAAAGCGTTTCAAAGAGCATGCACCCCAGGGACCAGTAATCAATCGTGTAGTCGTATTGTTTGCCTTCCAGAACCTCCAAAGCCATATAATCTGGCGAACCCACAATAGAGTTTGCGTAATTGAGATCCTTTTCTCTGAGTGATCGATACAAAGCTTGACGCTCAGTGATTGATCGGTAGGTAATCCTCATATCTTTCACTTGATCAAGCTATTCATATTCGTTGTTAGACATTTGACCCTGCAAATATTCGGATGTCAACGTACCTTAAGGCGCATGCTCTCAACTCGATCTTTACTTAACGCCCCGGCCGACAAACCGAAATCGGTCAATTTAATATGTCCAGAAGCATCGATAAGGAAATTTTCGGGTTTAAGATCTCGGTGAATATATCCCAGCTTGTGAAGGCTCTCGATTGCACAAAACATCTCGCTGGTGTAAAACCTGGCATGTCGTGGACTCAAAATGCCCGTGTTGTTAAGTAATGTACGATAATCTCCACCTGGGACGTACTCCTGTTGACTTGCTAAGCAGAAATTTCAAACCTAATGACAGAAATCAGACATACCATCGCCAGATAGATGTGTTCTGGATCTTGGAAGGCATACAGAAGCTTCACTAGCCACGGTGACTTTGCGGCTGTCAGTATGTCTCTCTCCGTTAAGACGTGACGTATCTAAATAGTTAACTGTTAGGTCTGGAGCTATTGGTGCCAAATAATCCGGAGGATATACCTCGTCTAGTTTGAATAGTAATCGCTTCTTCATGACTTTCAGCGCGCAAATCTCTTTTGTGTCGTACTTTCGAGCCAAATACACTGCACCGTACCCGCCCTGTCCTACTTGTGTAAGAATATCAAAATCGCCATATCTAAGGCGAGTTCGCCGCTTGCGGAGATATGCTCTCTCTCTTCCTTTATAGGAACGCCACTGCTGCATCTGCTCTGATGCAGTGAAACCTTGAACTGACATCTTAAATTTCTGAAGTCGTAGATGACGGTTGTGAATGTATGTCAATAAGTCAAAATAGTAGTCAAGAAAGACTAAGTAGGTAAGCATACTGTCAAAGCGAAAGTACATTCCGTGGACGTACAAATCTGAGAAGCATTGACAAGCCTCTTTATCTTCGGATCGTTCAACTTCTTAAGCTCCTCCGCAGATAATCCGACTGTACCGGCCGATCTTCCAAATGACGAAAAACTGTCTTCTTCCTTGAGATGGTGATTTTCTGCACTTGCGATGGCGTCCTTGGTACTCTCGACACGAATCAAAGACGTTGTGTCGTCATGATTCTCGTTCACCGTAGCTAATTTCGACTTCATAGAACCTGCAGCCCTGTCTTGGGATCCCAAATAAAAGCCACCTAGACCTTTCGACAAGTGATCAACAATCGCATTTTCTGACGAGTGATCTGGCAAGCGCTTGGGAGAACTCGAGAGTGACGAGTACAGTTGCGAACCTGTCGGAAACGGCAACGACATCCTTACACGCCTCAATAATACAACAATATATCTGTAACTGCACTGAGATCAGCTAAAGGGAATGGAAAGTACCTAGTGCGGCAGTGGTGAGATAGGACGTCCGATGATGCGCAGCTGGTAAACAACACGACGACACAACTGTGTATGCAACCAATTTGGGATGAAAACTGGGTTGCCACGGAAACCCAAACTTTCCTCGGTCGGCCCCGCTTCGGACGCGGCTTTGCGGAGCCGCAATCACGTCCTCGAATTTTTTTTTTTCATTAGTCACGGATCGGACGACAGCCTTGAGCTAACAACTCCATTCGTGTGATCTAAAAAGATACAAGCAACCTTCCCCCTTCTCTCTAGAATTATTTAACAAAGCCTTTTATCTCTCTGTGTTCGTGGTGCCTGGCTTCTAATATATATCTATCTAAAATGATTTTACGACGGGCAGGACTTCGTCTCGCGCGGTCTCTGGGTTCGTCGATCTGTCCGGGAGCACCCTCATCCTGCATCCAGCACCAGCTGTCCACGGCGGGTCGTCTGAATGGTGTTGCGCGGGTATCTACTAGATACAACTCGACAAGATCGACTGTTATTCAACTTTTGAACAATATTGGCAGTAAACGGGAAGTTGAGCAGTACTTGCGATATTTCACCTCCGTCGACAGGTATCTCAGTTTGTTATCGCTCTTGATATATAGTTATTAACATTGTGCCAACTTTAGTCAACAGTTCGCGGTTATCAAGGTTGGCGGTGCCATTATTACACAAAATCTTAACGAGCTAGCCTCCTCGCTGGCATTCTTAAATCATGTCGGATTGTTCCCAATCGTTCTCCACGGTACTGGACCCCAGATTAACGAAATCCTGGAGGCTGAGGGTGTTGTTCCAGAATATATCGATGGTATTAGAATTACGGACAGCAAGACGATGAGCGTTGTTCGCCGATGCTTTTTGGAGCAGAATCTGAAATTGGTGGATGCGTTAGAAAAGCAGGGTGTTCGGGCACGTCCAATCACTGGCGGCGTTTTTACCGCTGAGTATTTGGACAGGGATAAGTATCAATTAGTTGGAAAGATAAAGAAAGTTGATAACACTCCCATTGAGGCCAGTATTCAAGCAGGAGCTTTGCCTATTCTCACCTCTTTGGCAGAAACACCGGATGGACAGATTCTTAATGTCAATGCCGATGTTGCGGCTGGTGAACTAGCTCGTGTCATTCAGCCATTGAAGATCGTTTACCTTAACGAGAAAGGTGGATTGATTCATGGTGAAAGCGGTGAGAAGATAAGTGTTATTAATTTGGATGAGGTAAGTCATTGGTAATGTAACTGTAAACTTTCGCTAACTGATATACAGGAATACGACAGTTTGATGAAACAACCTTGGGTCAAATACGGTACAAAGTTGAAGATCAAGGAGATTCGTGATCTACTGATGCACCTTCCGCGATCGTCATCGGTTGCCATTATCTCGACAGGTGATTTGCAAAAGGAGCTCTTTACAGATTCCGGCGCCGGTACCATGATTCGAAGAGGGTACAAGCTTCTCACTCGTGACAGGCTGGATCAGTTTGAGTCCGTAGATGCCTTTAAAAATGCCCTTATCCAGGATCCTTTCTTTAACGGCAGCACCGAGTTGGTCAATTCCTATGTGGACTCTTTGAATGATGCGAAGTTTAAGGCTTACGCCGACGAGCCATTTGAGGCCGTGGCTGTTGTTAACGAAATTGACAGCGATATTCCTGTTCTTGACAAGTTTGTTGCTTCTAAGGACGGATGGCAGAATAACGTCGCCGATAACGTGTGGTCTGCTCTGCGATCCGATAAAAGTAGTTTGCAATGGGTTGTCCCCGAAGACAGTGAACGAGCATCATGGTTTTTCGATCGTGCTGATGGCTCCTTCGTCAAGAATGGGAAAATTCTGTTCTGGTACGGCGTTGAGTCCGCGGACACGATTACTAAGATGATCAAGGACTTCTCAAAGACTGTGCCCCAGACCGCTGGCTCTCGTCTTAGGCCATCCCAACCTCGCCTTTACTCCACACTTGCTCGTCCCTGTATTGGTCGCTTGGTGAATAAGAGTGGTGCTAATCGATACTACTCATCCAGCACGAAGAAAGCTCGAGTTGCACTAATTGGTGCTCGTGGTTATACTGGCCAGAATCTTATCAGCCTTATTAACAAGCATCCACATTTGGAGGTAGTTCACGTCTCCTCCAGAGAATTGGCTGGTAAAGATGTTGACGGCTACACCAAGTCCGCCGTCAAGTACGAGAACCTTCAAGTTGAGGACGTTGCGCGTCTCGAAAAAGAGGGAAGCGTCGATATGTGGGTGATGGCTCTTCCTAATGGCGTTTGCAAGCCATTCGTAAATGCTATTGCTGACGTTGGCGGCAATGGTGCGATCGTTGATCTTAGCGCGGATTATCGATTTGATAACACTTGGGTCTATGGTCTGCCCGGTAGGTGCACTCTCATGGGTTTTTCTTTTTTTCGAAAATGTACTAATTGTGCGCAGAGTTGAACGACAGAACTGTCATTGCGAAGGCTAAGAGTGTTGCGAACCCTGGCTGCTATGCTACTGGTTCACAGCTTGCCATTGCTCCTCTGCTTCCCTATGTCAGCGGGCAGCCAACTATTTTCGGCGTGTCTGGATATTCAGGAGCTGGTACCAAGCCATCACCGAAGAACGATATCAACGTCCTTAGTGACAACTTGATTCCGTATACTTTGACAGACCACATCCACGAGAGAGAGGTCTCTACTCGGCTGGGCACTAATGTGTCTTTTGTTCCTCATGTTGGCCAGGTGTGTCGCCATTATTACATGTCTTACTTGGCTATACCTTTCTAATTAATATGCAGTGGTTTCAAGGTATCACGCTGACCATATCGATTCCCCTGGAGAAGCAGCTATCATCAAAGGATGTCAGAAGCATTTATGAAGAGAAGTATACCGGCGAGCCTTTGGTCAAGGTTACACATGATATACCACTCGTGAAGGATATTGCTGGCAAACATGGTGTCATCATCGGTGGATTTGGTGTCCATTCGAGCCAGTCTCGCGTTGTTGTCGTGGCCACAATAGATAACCTTCTAAAGGGAGCTGCTACTCAGGTATGTCTGATTATTGACCTTTAGGCGATTGATGTTAACGGCTTTTAAGTGCGTGCAAAATATCAACTTGATGCTGGGATACGACGAACTGGCTGGTATTACGATGAATTAAGGAGTTCACAGGAGGTTTATTATCACTTTCATATTACTATTAGGCGTGTGTATATAATGTGAGGGAAGGATTAAAAGTTCGTTTCGTACTTCTTTCTTGTATGATTTTCGCTTCAGAAGCTATCTGCGTTGCCCAAGTATAACATGAATAATGTAACAAATAATAGAATGAGGGGTATAAGTCTTTGTAAACTCTCGAAAGATCGTACATAGCAATGCTTGAAAACACACCTAGCGATGCATACTTACTCGTTTTCCTCTTTTGGATCGCCGATACCATCCTCGTTGATGGTAAAAACACACTCCGATTCTGGGAGACAAGGTGAATCATAAACTTTGCAGATTCGCTGTTCGGCGCGACCCTTCTTTAGGGATAACCTTGTGGTGGACGAATGAGCGAGGATGTTCTATAAAGTATTTAGAAGGCTGTTAAAATTAATTTGAGATAGATTAAGCATACTCCTCCAATAGGCTTCTTGGGATCTGGATTATACATGGATGCATTGCCGTCTACCTGAGCGACAACTTGGTTGGTAATAACAACAGCAATACCATACTATCAAAAGTTAGTAGACGCGCATTCAATGGAAGAGTCGCAATTACTTCATCCGCCAGACGCTGAAGAGTTCTCAAAAATTTGGCCACGTGCATTTGACGGGCCGCAAGTTCACCACGTCCGCTGAAATCTGTACGATATAGGGACATTATGCTGTCGACAATCAAGATCGAGAACCTAAGGGTATTGCTTAGCAGTTTATTTTGAGTGATGCGCAGAGGCGACATACCGAGAGTTCGCCATCAGTTCAGCGGCTTGGTTCAATAGTTGCTGTTGGTGATCTGCATTATAGGCTCGGGCGTACGCGACGTTATCTAGGACCTCTTGACCGTTCAATCCGAATCTCTGAGCGATGGATAATAGACGCACTGGTCGAAAAGTACCCTCGGTGTCGATATAGAGACACTTGCCTTCACCACCACCCATATCAATGGGCAGCTGATTTATGATTAGCCATAGCAGTCAGTTAATCCAATAAATAATACCTGGCAAGTGACAGCTAGAGTGTGGCATAGCTGACTTTTTCCGGTTCTGAACTCTCCGAAAACTTCGGTAATCGATCCCGTTTCGACACCTCCTGCAAGTAGTGTGTCAAGCTGCTTGGATCCGGTAGTGATAGAGATAAGCTCACTTCGTCGTTGATGATATTCTGTTGCAGTAGTAAACCCCATAGGAACAAGCTTGCATGCTATACAATTAGCTGGGCCTATTTCAAAGCGTTTGTTCTTCAAGGAGACACACCTTCCGTCAGCAACTTGTCAGCCTTCGATTCTGAGACTCCTCTAATATTGAGAAGAGTTCTCTTAGGACTATGTCCGTATCAAACTTAGCTAGAGCACAACAAAGACTACGAGGATGATTGTACATACGTGTAAGCAATCGACTCCACAGTGTTGAATCCCGCCTCAAGAACTTTGCGTAAGTCTCCAGCAGTAATGCCATTTCCCTTAGCCGTTCAGTATTAGTAAACTTAGCAGATAGTTGAAATCAATCGACTTACTTCTAACATTGAAAGCGGAGTAGGTCCGCTTATAACAGGCTCGTCGCTGTACGATTCCTGCGCAGTGTCCATACTAGGTAGCTGCGAGGGCATTTGAATACACTTCAAAGAGGCAGGCAAAAGCAATAGAAACTGATTAAAACCTGTTGCAATCTGCTGAATAGAAGGCAGTAATGTGATAAGAAAATGTGGGCGGAGATGTCGAAGATTTGTCTGGGCAGCGCGTCAGAGGACAGTCACAACAAATGCGGGCGCGACAACAACAGAGACGTTTAGAGCCCAAGTAAACACAGTGGATAACGCGTAATCAAGTGATTTAAGGTAGGGTAAGCTTGCCGCCGGCTCTGATTGGTCCCTGACCAGCGCCGATCAACAAAAGCACGACGCGTCGTCGTGTTACGGTAACACAGGAAGGAAGTTCGCCGGCGTGGAGGGCACTTCCTTTAATATCTTTGACATAACATCTCGATTTTGAAGTTCTACCTAAACAGTTTTTTCGTCAGTCGGCCATGTTCTATTCCTACGACATATTGTCGCGA
The DNA here is from genome assembly GCF_038497915.1 of Lipomyces doorenjongii. Classification (NCBI taxonomy): domain Eukaryota; kingdom Fungi; phylum Ascomycota; class Lipomycetes; order Lipomycetales; family Lipomycetaceae; genus Lipomyces; species Lipomyces doorenjongii. The sequence goes on from NW_027118096.1 coordinate 123,473, forward strand.
CGCTCAAGCGGGCTGAGCACAGTCTGGTTGGTAAACTGTGCTTGAGTTTGTTGGCAAAACTAAATCTACCACTCTAGGCTCATTGCGACTCTTGGATCGAAGTCATCATTGAAGCGTGTCCATCGAAAGGTGAGTATCTAATTATCCTCTGTCTACAGGGTTAATGCATGTAGGACATCTTGTCGGTGTCGATTCCTGACGCTTGCAATCTTATTATTCATCCCCCACAACCATTAGCCCTTAGACTCAGTTCCAGCCTGCTCTACGGAGTCAGCAGTATCTATGATCAGCAGTCTGGTTTTCTCTACTGTATGGTCTGTCGCTCTTAGTATGAGGCGTAGTCTCCTGACCGTCACTTTTTAGCGGATCTTACAATTGCCTATACGAAACTGAAACGCGTTATGTACAACATACCTAGCGAACGCTCTCAAAATTTGAATGTGACTTCTCTACCGAATAGGTATATGAAGTTTTGTGAATGATACTGGTACTTGTAAGCGTTTGGTCCTAATCTTCTTGCCGCTTAGACACGACGCGTATGTAATGATTGACGATCCGAGCTTCTCGATTGAGTTCGGACTTTTACCACCCCTCCCTATCGATGTGCGAAACTCGTTGGGTTCTAATGCTTTTGCCCCAAATTTGAACTCGCTTGACCTTGCAGACCTCTCCCTTGGTTCCATGACTGCGTCAGATCAAACAGTCGTTTACGATCACTCCATTACGCTACATAGTGACCAACTCCAACTCTCGGAATCGTTCTCAGCTGGCTTTGGTTATGACGACGATGCGGGGCAAGTCAGCTTTGAGTTTGGCCCACATGGAGATATTGTAGATTTTGGTTTGCCTATTGTGGACGGCAATGATATTAGGGCCGTAGCACGAACCGGAAAACTCGATGACACTGTTGTATCGATTGATGACTACGACAACTATGAACGAGATCAGGCGGCAAGTTATGGTCTTAACGAGGCTAAGGCTCTACTAACAGGACAGTAGCCATTTGATGAAGACAATGGACTTCCAATTGTTTTTGACTATGATGATGCGAACTATAGAGTGGTCGAACGCGCAGCCTCAATGGACATACTTAATAATAAGCATGCGCTTGACGACGAGGACGCAGAGGAATCGATAAAGGTTAAGAAGCAGCGGGTTTCACGGGTGATGCGACATGATGCGACGACTCAGCTTCCTATTGCAATGCTACGAGAAAGCCGGGACTCTTACATGAGAGATATGATTAAAGCCAACGCTATTAGAATCAAGAAGGAAGAGCTTGCCTTTGTACGTACCTACGCATCTGATTATTTTGTCTACAATGGAGCTCTACTTGGAGTTCTGAACGATGTCTTTGGGACATATAATCATTCACTGGAACGCAAAACAGCTGGAGCTATGGCCAGAAATATATACACGCCCCCGGACGATAATGTGATGCCAGAGATTGATATGGCACGCCTTCATTTCAGTGGCGCAGATGATGGATACGACGAAGTGATTATGAAAGATGACGACGAGGTTGCGGTGTTTGATGTTTGTCCTGTCGTCTTGTATATGCCGTAGCAGTCGTGTATTGACAGGTTATAATTTAGGATGTGGAAATGGCTCGACGCCTGTCATCAGATCAGAACTTGCCTATTGGCTCTTCCTCGTTACTGCCATGGAATGTATTGTCGGCCGGCGCGAGTTCGACGTTCGGATCTAGACAGCACAGCGCAGCACCAGGATCATCATTGAATTTTTCGTCTCCAAGGCGACAATCATTGCGGCAACGAGGACAACGGACATCAACAATGTCTCTTGCATTGGAACGCCTCAATAGCTTTAATGAGGACGACTATGATTTACCTCCTTCTGATGGTGACAAGCTTCTGGATCCTGTAGTGTGTATGTTACAAGCTAATTTTGACAGCTCCAGAACTACAAGATGACAATATAGGGGCCCAGTATTCGACACTGGAGCGTGACAGTCGCAATTTCTTTGAGTATGAATATATTGGGATTGTGTGTTGAAAGGGTACAGCAGACTAACAACGACAGCTACGTAATGATGAAAATGGATACTTTAGGCACTAACATTCTCACTTTCGACAACATTCTCGATACGCAGGATTGCACGGCTGCGGTGGCTGCTCAGGGCCTGATGCACGTCCTGACTCTTGCTGGTGCCGGTGTTCTGTCAGTCCATCAGCGCTTGTCGTATGGGCCGATTGACGTTAGACTAGCTCCGAATGTGGGTTGAACTCCAACATCGGCAATTTACTTGGCTATAGCCATCTTTGCTTTGTAATTGCTGTCGACTATTGAATGATGTTGTACAATAGTTAACTTCCATCGGTTTGCTGTACGTTAATAAATATAAAACGAGATCTGACGTTTGTCAGTTAACATAGATGGACAAAAGTTGTAGAATTTCATATAGCGGCCGGCACACACGACGGCGGTTTGGTTCTTGCGACTCCGTAATTATTTGCGCCCCCAACGCTGCCTCGCAGCCAATAACGTGAGCAGCTGCACTTACCCCAGCGACATCTTTTCTCGCCGACCATAAAGTGTCCTGCAACTTCTTTTTTTTGCCTGCGTGTGCATTCAATTCATCGTCATATTCGTGGCCTCTGACAATGTCGCTCACTAACAAGCTCGCCATTACTGACGTCGATCTCAAGGACAAGAGAGTTTTCATCCGTGTTGGTAAGTTCCTAATCGCAGCCTAGTCTTGACCTCATCGCGACAATTATCAACTTTTTTGGCAACTGCTAATCGTATACGTCTTTCATCAATACAGACTTCAATGTTCCCTTAGACGGCACCACCATCACCAATAATCAGCGAATTGTGGCTGCATTGCCAACAATCAAGTATGCAATCGAACACGGTACGTGTGATTCAAAGCATCATATGCAATTGATCCTTGTTACTAATCAATTCTACCCTCAGAGCCTAAGGTCGTCATCCTTGCATCCCATCTGGGTCGTCCTGATGGCCAAATCAACCCCAAGTACTCGCTGAAGCCAGTCGCAGAGGAGCTTTCCAAGCTGCTGGACAAGCCCGTTACCTTCTTGGATGATTGCGTTGGCCCTTCCGTTGAGGAGCACGTTTCTAAGGCCAAAGGTGGTCAGTAATTTCGTGCATTATGAGGATGGGTCATCGTGAAGGTTGTGCTGATTGGTGGCAGGAGAGATTATTCTACTCGAAAACTTGCGTTTCCACGCAGAGGAGGAGGGCTCAGCCAAGATCGACGGCAAGAAGGTTAAGTGCTCTCCAGGTGTAGTTGAGGAATTTCGCAAGGGCCTTACTGCTCTCGCTGATGTATACATTAGTACGTGCCCTTTTTATTATCTCATTTCTTGTGGTTAACTCGTTTTCTTCTAGACGATGCGTTCGGTACGGCTCATCGAGCACACAGCTCTATGGTGGGAGTTGAACTTCCACTGAGAGCCAGTGGTTTCTTGGTCAAAAAGGAGCTGGACTTCTTTGCCAAAGCCCTCGAGAGCCCTGACCGTCCATTTTTGGCTATCCTGGGAGGGGCAAAGGTCTCGGATAAGATCCAGCTGATTGACAACCTTATCTCCAAGATCGATGCTTTGATTATTGGTGGTGGCATGGCTTTCACTTTCAAAAAGGCCTTGGAAGGTGTTAGCGTAAGTCCCCATGTGACGCCAAGATAATTACGATACTAAACAACCGTTCTAGATTGGCAACTCTCTCTTCGATGAAGAGGGTGCTAAAATTGTCGGCGAGGTCATCGAAAAGGCCAAGAAGAACAACGTCAAGGTTGTCTTGCCTGTCGACTACGTCACTGGCGATAAGTTCTCCAAAGATGCTACTGTCGGTTATGCTACTGATAAGACTGGCATCGCGGATGGTTTGATTGGTCTCGATGTCGGCGAGGAGTCCTCTAAGCTCTTTGCTGAGGTAGTTAGCGAGGCCAAGACCATCTTGTGGAACGGGTATGTTGTTGACTGATTTTACTTATGTAGTAGTGGTCTGACAATGGTTTAGTCCCCCTGGCGTGTTCGAGTTCGATAGCTTCTCCAAGGGCACGAAGTCGCTTCTCGACGCTGTCGTCGCTGCCGCGCAGAATGGGACTACGGTCATCGTTGGTGGTGGTGACACCGCGACTGTAAGTGTTGCTTTCTCTGTTGGTCAATTCATAGGAAGTGGCTAATAGGCATTGAAGGTTGCGAAGAAGTGGGGTGCAGAGGACAAGCTGTCGCACGTCTCAACTGGTGGTGGCGCATCGTTGGAGCTACTTGAGGGCAAGGTACTCCCTGGTGTCGCGGCCTTGAGCGAGAAGTAACTCCCGTAAATGTTGTGATTCTAAAATGGCCGCTGAATGAGAGGAGAGCCATTGGCGTTCACGCATTTTGTGTAATCCGCCACGAAGAACGCTGCGTAGTGTTTGAAACTTGTAGTTAGTCTATGGAAACGAAAGTTAGAATTATTGGTACAAATCGTGTTGTCTTCTAATACGTAACTACTTAACGTTGACTAGAATAGGCTCGCTTACCAGTACAAGCCCCTCACTGAAGGATTTGGTGTCCGCCACTTCACATGGCTTGAAACCCATTCAAAAGTCCATCCTGACACTTGGCTTTGGTCGAATAAAGCCATAGCAACTCACTCCACTCTGAACAAGAACACGACTGTTACTATTTGTTATCTACCAAGTTGTAGCATAATTGACGGGAGTCCCTGACAATATTCGGCATTGCATTCAGGTGCAGTTTATGATGGCCCAGAGCACAATTGCTGTCATGAAGGACATAATAGCTGTGCAGTCCTCTCCATCGACTACGTTTACCTACGTGCCCGCTGAAACGAAAAAGCGGAAACGAGAAGCTAAAGTGGTTTTGCGACCTTGTCATCCAGGGCCGTTCGAATTATGCAGCGAAGGCGTTCCAGACGAGCAGTACGCGGAGGCATTACATTGCATGCTCCGCAAGTGCAGACGCCTTGTCGTCGTCGTCGGAGCGGGAATATCGGTTGGTGCTGGAATTCCTGACTTTAGATCCTCTACGGGTTTATTCCAAACCGTGAAAGATGATTTCAAGCTGAAGGGCAGTGGGCAGTCTATGTTTGATTCGTCAGTTTACAAAGACGCGGCCACAACGTCAATGTTCCATTCCATGGTCAACACGCTACACACCCTTAGCCAGGATGCCAAAGTGACAAAGTTTCATCAGATGCTATCAGAATTGTCGACAGAGAAACGCTTGTTGAGACTGTACACACAAAACGTTGACTGTCTAGAGATCTCGTTATCAGGGTTGGAGACCGCAGTACCGTTACCTGTGAAGGCTCCTTGGCCGAAGACAATCCAGCTGCATGGAGGGTTACAGAAGATGGTTTGTGCAAAGTGTGGCTGGATGGCACCGTTCGATCCGACTGTGTTCCAAGAGGATAGGATTCCGGAGTGTAATGAATGCAGAGAATGGGATTCTGTCCGAGAAGTCGTAGGGAAAAGAACACAAGGAGTTGGGCGGTTGCGGCCACGCATTGTTTTGTATAACGAGTTTAATCCAGACGGAGAGGCAATTGGGAAAGTGACTTCATCTGATCTGAAGGCGAGGCCGGACGGAATGCTGGTCGTTGGTACGAGTTTGAAAGTCCCAGGTGTGCGGAGGATAGTCAAGGAGATGTCGGCTGCGGTCCACGCGGCTAACGGGATTGTTGTATGGGTCAACGAGATTGACCCACCAGCAGCCAAGATGTTTGAAAATTGCTTTGATCTAATTCTGAAAGGCGACTGCCAAGAAATCCCAAGTATCTTGGAACGATGGGAAAAGTCGAAGACCAGGCCAAAAAGGGCCCCGTCGACGAGGCAGAAGAAATCCGAGAGTGCAAGTGATATAGTTTCTTCCATTACCAATAAGACCATTTCCGAGAACGACAGGAAGATTACGGATGTGTTCAAGGTTAAGAAAAAGGCAGTTGGCAGAGTTAATGGTGTTAAGTTAGAGAAATAGGTGCTTATGTTTGGTTGGGTTGCATGTATATAAGTTACTAAGCATAATCTTACTGGCATTTCGTTATACAGTACATTGGTCTCTATATACATAACATACATAAAAATTGCAGCATTCATTCCTCTTTACCTCCTCCTCCTCCTCCTCCTGCTTCTGCTGCTGCTAGCATTTGGCCAAACTCGTCGTCGTCTTCAATATATTCGTCCTTTGGTTCCTTAGGCTCTTGAGCTTCTGCCCACTGAGTTATATCGTCAATATAACTCAGAATATTGCCCACGCTCTCCGGCGCAGTTGAATCAAGCGGCAAAAACTGGACCATTCCAAAATCATCTATAAGTTGTACCAATGCTCTATTCAGATTGTAAAATTTCGGATTCGTGCTCGAATTGATTCCGGATAACAGCGTTGGGTCTGGATTTAGAAACTGTTTCAACTCTCGTTTTGAAACGTCATCTTTTATTAGATCCAGCTTGCTCAGAATATTAATATGCGGTAGTTCGAGTAAGATCATTGCTGACATTGCACTCATGACACCTGAGAAAAATTTGGGTTTGTCGATCACAAATGGAGCTTCGAGAAGATATGCTGCGCACAGTGAAAATCCGAGGTTTTGTGATAAATGCTTAGCAAGTGCAGGCAGAACTGGGATGTGTGTGTACAATTCAATTTGGCCTAGTTTTTGTCAGCTCTATTGATCAGACTATATCTCGTTGACCTACCTGGACAATCAAATATTAGAAATTCGTCCTCGTAATCGCCAATCTCTTCATCTAGCCAATCTAAATGAGTCATCAAAAACCTGTACTTTATTAGATGACGTCCGTAATACATTGTCCACCGGATACTCACTCGAAGCAGTATAGTAGTCCGCCATTCGGTCCAAATGACATTTCTTCCATGACATCTTCGAGTGATATTAATTCGCGGATATCGACAGTAAATTCGTATTCTCCTGGTTCAGCCGCTGGGTCCAAATTGACTAAATGTGCACGTCGTCCTACACTTTGTATATGATTTAACAGTGACGCGCAAAACGTGCTCTAAGGATCAGGTTAGATAGTTATCTCACATTCGCTGATTTCGGAACAAAGACTTACCTTGCCGACGCCAGCCGGGCCAAGAACCATCACTCCAACTCGGGACATTTTATATAATACTTTTATCAGTAAACAGGTAATAGTGAGATACTATGCGGAAGAGCCTTCATTCGCGCGAGATATTTTCGCTGACGAAGCAGCTATAAACTATCTCGGCGCTACGTTGGGAGATAGGTTCAGACATCGACGGTCATTTTGCGATTCATAATCATGATTGCTAGACGAGTACATCTACTGCGACTAAGAGTTAACGAAAGAGAGGCGAGTGGCTACGGCTTACAGCTTACGACTGATAATTATTTTGCTTTATGTCGCTACTATTTCTCGCGATTAATAGCTCAAATTGGGTGCATGTCTTGGGGGCAGCAGTCGGTCTTCTGCTTAGTGCTTCGAACTACTATTGCTAGACACGTTCTTATCACCAATTTGATGTTGGTACAATAGTGAAGGCGTGCGTTGGCTTGATTTTAGCATTTTATCATAGGATGCGTGCATTGATTAAGGTGGGTAGTACGGCCTCACACACGGCATCAAATTGACAGTCGCGAAACTTTTTACAATTACAGGACGTAATAATTAATCCTCAGCTTGCTCTACGTGCGCATGAGCAACAAAGTGGTCAACAAAGATCTGCCGAATAATGACCGATCTCTATTCATGTTGAGATATCTCACCGACGGGGCACACGCCTCTACCGCCTGCTCCTTCTACCGATGATAGAAAGACTTCGTCAGTCTGCTTGCGGGATAGCAAGGATCTACTTGCCGCAATACGTCGCTGAAGCGTACGAAAGATGAAATAACAAAATATACTGGCGACTCTTAACACCTTTTATCACGTACTTATCTTTACCATTTAGGCGGTATTCCACATAACTGGGTATTATTTGTACATTGGTAAATAACTTACAGACAACATTGGTAGATATCTTACAGGCAACACTGTGCTTTAATAGCACGTGACCAAAGTCCGTCATTCTGTATATCTAAGAATCATTTATGTTACATAAAGGAGATTCATGGGGCCTTTACCAACCATTCCTCTTTGGGACTAGCGTAGAGTAGACTTTTCGTACCCATCGCTCCCGGAAGGTATCTCGACCTTGTCACCGCCACAACAGCAGAAACTAGTGGCTGTGCACCGTCGCGTTGTTCATATCGGAGTTACCACTATTGCTGTTATGCAAATTCGCCAAAAAGCCATACAACACCAGAAAGCTTCCGATGACAAAGGGCAGCAAAAGTGACAATGGCCTAAAGGAAGCACGAAGCATGCTTGGTGACTGTCCTTGGATGGTGCGCGCTTCAAGAAGCAGCTCAATGAGTCGTGGGTAGTTACACAGCTAGATGACCGACATGAAGGACACCAGCTTGAATGTATCAATCCGTTAGCTTATCCGGAGAACCGACCCATAACTGTTGAGTCCAGAGAAACAATGCTCGACCTTGTTCGGCATTCGTCCGCATCTCTTAGCACAGTTGCATCAGTATTGAATACCACATACAGACTGTCCTTGCTTGGCAGGGACGTGTATAATCGAACGTATGATTATACCCGGAGAAAAGGGACTTCAACTGCAAAATCCATTGAGAAATTACGGGACGAAGGTTACATATACCGCGTTAAAGTGGCTGTGGACAACACTCTCGAGGGTTGTTCTTTTGCAAGCCTGATGATGTTCACAAGGCACGTGCAAATGGTAATTATCGATGCTACATACAAAAAAAATAGGTTCCGCTTGCCACTGGTGAACATTGTCACAGTGGACAATAACTTACGCACGGTGAGGATAGCATTGTGCTTTGTGACCAGCGAGCAAACCAGTTCCTACATCTGGGTTATGCAGCAACTGAGTGAGTAAAATTGTATTTTAATACATATTATCATACTAATTTCGGACAGAAGAAATTATTTTCCCAGATGAACCGCCAGCTGTGGTTATAACTGACGCAGACAGGGCCCTCATGACGGCCCTCTAAGAGGTGTTCCCGACCACCATCAACCAGCTCTGCCGATGGCACATAGAACAGAACATCCTGAAAAATTGCCGAAAACATTTCCAGAGCTTTGAAGTATTTGATGACTTTATGAAATCTATTAAGCAAATCGCGAGCTCGATTGAAAGCGGAGATCAGGAGAAGGAGTTGGAGGAAAACGTTCCCCACTGAAGCTGTTAACTATTTTCTCAATCAGTGGTGCGTAGACGGGCAATGTGAACGATGGGCAGAACGATATATATGCAAGCATCCAAGCTTTGGGATTAGCACCACTTCCCGAGTGGAAGGAAGTCACGGTGCATTGAAGCGTGCATTAACCTCCTCTTCTGGAACGCTCTATGTTGCCGCCAAGAAAATAAACCACAGTGGTATTGAGCGGTCTCAACAGCTCAGTGTCATCAGTTCGAATGAGAACCTGTTTGTACGATTAGAGATCAGAAACCAGGTTGAGACTGCGTTGTTGTGTACCGCGATATCCCGATCGGCGCTGGAGCTGGTGTATGCAGAATTTATGAAGAAATTGCACCATCAGGAAGAGGACGGCGCGATTGACGAATGCAGCTGTACAGTTAGGAGTCGTTATCTTTTGCCATGCTCACATTAGATACAGCTTGGCTTGCCTCTTGACGTGACACACCTTTATCCTCGCTGGAGAGTTCAGCCGAAATTATCTGCTCTAAACATCACTCCGCAGCATCTCCAACCTGACGTGCTCTCTGTCCTTAAGGACCCACAGAGTGCGCCTCCGAGAAAGGGTCGTCCTAGCGGAACGCGGAGATTCCAGACGTCAGCTGAGATCATCCAAAAAGTTGCCCACCGACAAGAGAAAGTGAGGCGCTGTGGATCTTGCCACGGTCGGACACAACCGGCGCAAGTGTCCTAAATTATTGAACCAGCACTCATCGTCGCAAAGAACAGCTGAACGTGTATTAACACAGACGACCAATACTATTGAAGAAATGGCAGAAAACGATACGGTTGACGATACCGGTCTGGAAGATGATGAAGCTTTTCACAACCTGGACGAAGATGATGCTTATTCTTGAGGCAATGTGGGCCGACGCACTGGCGCTCCTGTAATCTAATCATGCCACAGAGCCGTGGTAATTGAGAAATGTTGGAGAAATTGAGGTTTGATTTGGCTGTTTGTGAGAGCGCATATGTAATCATTGATTCTAACATTTGGAGGGTTTGGACCTATTTGTGGCGTACAGCATTTTAATACCTTTAAGGGGCGGTGGGTACGAAAAGTCTACTCCACGCTAGTCCCAAAGAGGAATGGTTGGTAAAGGCCCCATGACTCTCCTACATAAATTGCCTGTATATACGTGTATTTATCGTGGTAGCAGTAGCAACATAATACAATGAGTACTCCAAACTAAATAACCAATGTGTCCCGTTCAAAAGAACATGTGTTGGATAATATATTATGAAACAAGCAAAGCACAAAACACATGGCAAACACAATGATTACATTAACAAACCCCCTAGCCAATAATTCCCTAAATGACCCCACTCACTCCACAATAATAAGCGAAATAAATCTCAGTATAAAGGATTCCCCACTACACGCCGCCTCTCAGTTCATTATTAACATAGAAATGAATACGAGAACTATGTCAAACCTAAAATGAACGGCAACGGTTCACTAGATATCTACTTGCCCCAGAAGTCCGACAAGTTTCCACCGGCACCGTTGAAGACCAACAAGTTAGGGGTGCCCTCAGGGATGCCAGAAAGGACATCAGCAGTGGCATAAGAAATCAAGTTCTTCTTCAGCTTAGCGGGGGTGAGAGAAGACGAGGCGTACTCGGAGTCGCTCTCCGGTTGGAGAGAAACGAAGTAAGCCAACAGACCGCAGACGTGGGGCGAGGCCATGGAAGTACCGGAGATGGTGTTGAGCGCATAGGGTGAGCCAATCCAGGTAGACTGAATGTTCAAGCCAGGACCGAAAACATCAACGCACTTGCCGTAGTTAGAGAAGTAGGCGCGCTCATCGCCGAGAGTGGAAGCTCCAACAGTCACGGCCTTTTCGGCAGAAGCAGGAGAGTATGAGCACGCATCAGCATTATCGTTACCGGCAGCAACCGCGAAGTGAATTCCGAGGTCCACAGCCGCATTGACCGCCATATCAAGAGCAGGGGACTTGCCACCACCAAGCGACATGTTGGCAACAGAACCCTTGAAGCCCTTCTTGCCAGCCTTTGATTCTTTAACATGGGACTCAGCGGCGAATTCAACACCCTTGATGACATCCGACATGGTACCAGAGCCGTTGGACTTCAGCACCTTGATAGCAACGGGCTTCGCATTCTTCGCAACACCGTACTTCTTGCCAGCGACGGTTCCAGAGCAGTGAGTGCCGTGACCGTTTCCGTCATCATCGACATCACCAGAAGGAATAGTCTTTCCCCAGACAGCACGGCCCTCGAAGTCGACGTGGTCAACGTTGATACCAGTATCAATGACATATGCCGTGACACCAGCACCGCCCTCAGAGTCGTAAAGGTACTTGTTGAAAGTGCCGAAGTTCAAGGCAGGCCGGTGAGAGACACGTGCAAGACCCCATGGGGCGTTCTTCTCAGTCTCGAGCTCAGAAGCGTAGACCATGGAGTCGCGCTCAACATACAGGACCTTATCACGATTATGTCAGCAGAAACCTTCCTAAAGTAGCATAGCGCGTGCCATCATCGAGTGGGTGACAACCACACAAACGAGTGGCGAATTAGACAAGAGCACTCACATCAGGATGTCTGCGGATCTGCTCGATAGTAGAGGCAGCAAAGCGACCGGAGTACCCCTTAAAACTGCCGGCCAAGGAATAGATGTGCTTGAGACCGTGCTCAAGACCGGATGAAAGGAACGGGTTTTCAAGATCACGCTTCTTCATGGCAGAGTCGTGTACAGATCGGACCCAGTTATGATGGGAACCGGCGGACATCTCGTTGACATGGTCCTTGAACACAATGATATAGGAGTCAGGGATGATGTGCTCGGCAGCAGTGGACGTGGTGAGAAGAGGAGCCTCAGTGGCGCCCTCAGGCTTAAAGCCCTCAGGAAGGACGAGAGCCGAAGCAATCGCAGAGAAAGTAGTGATGGCAACGATGAATTTCATGATGCTGCTGTGATGTGCGAGTGTGCAGCGATTCGTAAATATATATACTATATATACGACGGCAGAGTGGTGACGGACTTGGGATAGATGAGAGAGAGCAAAAGCGAGGAGCAGCGAGAGGAAGTAGTTGCAAGGTATCAGTGGATCGGCTCACGCTTCTGCCGTGGTTTAGGGCTGCGCCTCAACCTTTATCGCTCACCTGCCGCGCGAGCGCAAAAAAAGGGCAACACTGCCTTGGGTGCGCCATAAAGGTCATGTCGCTGAGGACTATGTGCCAGATAGCGACATCTTAGTGTGTGACATCTCGCCCCCGCCGATGCGTCATGCAAAGAGTAATCAACGGTGCCGCCAACTGTCCTTTCTCTGTGGCATATCCGTCGCAGAGCATTATACATTCGCGAGATTATCTCCGTCCTCGTGCATCTGTTTCCGCCGCCTAAAAACAACGCTGCATTTATGCCATATGAGTGCCGAGCTATGCAATGCTGTGCGGCTTTCGTCATTCGCAAACGCGTCTCGAAGGACCAGGCCAAGATTCGACAACAGTCAATACCGAAGCCTATGTGTTTCAAGTACTATTATCAACCGCATCACAGTGACCGTGAGTGATACGTGTCTTCACCAATATGGACGCCGTTGAGGCGCGTCTTGCCAAGCTTGAGCACTTGCTTGCGCTTGCACGAACATCGGCTGGTTTGACGCCGGTTGAAGTCCCAGAAACGTCAGTTATGGATCATCTTGTCCTTCTCTTTCGATCGCTTGAAACTTTAGTCCAGGAGCACAGTATTCTCCAAAAGTACCTTGCATTAGGCACGTCTTTCTAGGCATTGGTCGATGGCCGAGCTGAGTCTAACTAATTCTGATTGCAGATCCGAGTCATTTTGAAGATAAACAGGGTGATCGGTCAACGGACGTTGTGTACGCACCACACAAAACTACGATTGGTCTTGCACACTCGAACGAGATCGCCTACCTCTCTGCCGCGTTACCGACTATTTCAGCATTAGCAGAAACTACGCTCGATTCCAAGCATGCGTGGATCCCGTCCGCGGCCCAATCATCCGAAGTGTATGGAATTCAATTACGTTTGGTCGCCGCCGAACGAGATGTTGCCACAATTGTTGTCCGATCTGTAGCATTATTCGAACGTCTGCTCGCTCGCTCTGTAGCCGGTTCCAATCAAGCTTGGGCTGAGATTGAGGATCGGCTAGGAGCCATAGACACTAGCATTCGTAGAATGGAGACCTCACTAGTTGAACGTCAACGGTGACCGTAATATCTACTAGAACCTGTAAATAGAAATAATTATATATACTTCACTATGTACTAAAAGAAACTCACAAACAACGAAAAACAAAATGGAGAACACATGATACACAATGACGCAGCTACAAAACAAACAATCCTTCAAACGAAATTCAGTGAAATTTTTTCAATCAATCCGGTCATGCAAATGGTAATAATAAGTACAAGAAGAATATAAATAAGCTCTAAACAAAGAAACCCTCAGTTGTAAATACGAATGCACAAAACTTAATAAAAGACCCCGCATTCCAATAATGCAAAGTGTTCTTAATTCAAACGCAAAACAAACCACACAAAAACAAAAAATGAAATTGATGATATATCAATGTCTAAACTAGCCCAACGCGATGCTATCTGAACGGTATGACTATTTGTACGGATCTTGTTAGTATCAGTTTAGGACATATGTACATTATCCGGTGCCTCATCCACCTTTTATGGGCTCCGCTGAAATCAGCATTGAACCCACACTGTCTTCCTTCTTGATGTTCTTTTTCTTGCGAGATCTCTTTGAAGTCGAGGTAGTCCACTGATTTTGCTTGACGGTAACACTATCGCTGCTGCTGCCAACCCTTCCATCCGCTATCGAGGAGTCTCGGGGTTTGGATGAACCAGCCACGTTCGACGCCGCCGCCGCTGCAGAATAAGACATTCCCCCCTTTTTCACGGGCACGGGTACAGTAGCGGACGGAAGAGGCATACGTGCGGCAAGATAGCCATTGTGGTTAGCAGCAAGAGTACCACCACTGACAGCCCAAATTTCGTCTTCCTCGTGTTGAAGGTTCCTAGGCGTACGATTCTGGCCACGCATCCCGCTCGTTCTATTCAATTGATTCTTTCCAAACTCAGCTAGCGACGAATCCAATGGTTCCGCAGTTCCGCTGTAGCGGACATTTCCGATAACATATGCTGACAGCTCTGGGCTGGCAGGTCTGGCTATCGACGCAGATACGCGCTGATCCATTAAAACATCTGCATAAGACTTCGACCCTGACCGGCTGCTGGCGAGCTCCTGCGAGTGACTGTCCTCCATTAAGCCAATTGACCGCGGTACCCGAGACGATAAGTCCCCATTGACAATAACTGGACCACTGGGTTCCCGGCGACTGTTTGCTTCCTCTTCACTCTCTGTAGAATAAGACCGCGAGGACGTCGACTTTGTTGATACAGATAGTGGCCCTGGAAGCGGAGTTGACGCCAGCATTGATGCTGGTGGCGAGGTATGTCCAGGACGACCCATTCCTTGCATTCGATCCACCAACTCCTTCTGAGCAACAAACGTAGTACCCTCGCTATCCGTTGTCATGCCTCCGTCTTCATCATCTCCGACCATGATAGCAACCTCATCTGAGTGACCAATATGTAATGAGGACAGCTCAAGATCGTAATCATCTCCTGCGTCGTTCACCAAGTCATCCAGTCGACAATCAGATGGTGTTATCGGCGGATAAGCATGTGGAGCAACATCGGGCGAGATATCCGACAAATCAGAACCACTCTCCGACGACTGCGGCAGATATTCAGAGCGCGATCTGGTAGGTACATTTCCATTAGTATTCTGATATGCGTACCCTTTGTTTCGTTTGCTTTCTTGACGTTGTGAGTGTGAATACCTGGCATCAGGATTCTGCTGCATATGATATTGGTCTTCAGTTACATTCTGGGAATTGTGGTGATTACGCTGGCGTGTCGATTGCCGACTGGGCGACAATGACCGTGCTCTACCAGACCTTGTCTCGCTAACCACTGAGCCAGACTGATTGATAGCTTCGGTGGGCTGTGCATCCTCATAGGCCGGCTGGTAATACAGCGGGAATCTAGGACTAGCAAAGTATGGCGGAAAAATATAGCCAAACTGAGCACTGGCAGCGCTATTCAATGGCTTCGTTCCCTCGTTGGCACTTGAGGCGTCCGCACTGGACGTGTTTCCCGCCTTAGCTATGGGCGCAAGCGACGCAATGGTGATAGGGTAGCCCTCGGGACTGACGGAATATATCGGCATCATGCTATACTCCGCAGGGAGTTTGTAAATGGGAGGAGGATAAACACCCCCTGGGGCCATGCTTTTGCCTTGGTACGTCCCATTGCTTCCCTTCCGTTGCGACTGCGACCGGTAAAATCCTCGTCGAGATATTCCTCGTCCTCCGATACTTCTAGTACTGCTTCCCGAGCTCGACACGCTTCGTGTGATTCGTCTACCAGTACCATTACCCATGATAAGTCCAAGCTCATTTTCTCCTATGGCATGTGAATTATCATCTTGAGGAAATTCGAATCTCTTCACACATTTGCCCAAACTGGCTTCGCTGGATAGTATTCCATATGCCCGTCGAAATTCTTGCAATATTCCTTTGGCTGATATATCATCTACTGTGTTTCCGAGGTTGCGAGATGTAACAAGTGGCTCCTCGATGCAGAAACGATTATTTTGTAGAGTGTCCCAACCCTTATCAGATTTTGATAATAATCGTCCGTGACGAACGGAGACAACATGACGGTCGTAATCAAAGTCATATGCGTACCATTTGAAAAATTCGAACAACAGCTGCCCAATTGACTCCGTATTAGCCTCTCCATAGCCCGCAAAGCGCTCAATATCATCGCAAAATGAGATATCTACGCCGTTAACAACTTTCTCTGGCCGTGACCCGGAGCCAATGTGATGCAGAACCGGAAGAATTGGTGGAGTTCGAAGTTGAAGGAAATTGATAATTAAGCATATCCATGAATATGATGAGAGCGTACCACCACCAGCCGCATCATTGAGCTCACGCTGCTTAGTCCAATGTTTGATAATCATTGCCAGCGGACGAACCCGGCAATCGATCTGAACATATGTCTTGATCATCTTCGTATTCTCGAGGGCGAGAGTATTGTTGACGTTCATATCGCAAGCAACGTCATATTCTGGATCCCATATCTTCACAATCGGCACCTTAGCACCTGGTACGCAAATAACACGCTCCATTTTGTCTAGCACAAAATTAGCCATAATGTCCTCGACCAACAATATTCAAGACATACGATTTGCCCAAAATCTTGCCAGCATACAGGTGTTCTCCAACCTTGTCCACGGAGTTGATATGCACACATCCACATCGGAATCATTAGAACATAGTAAGTTCTCTGTACTTCCAAATGGATGTACGCGGATATCGTGTCCTGGCCACTCTTCATTCAATAGTCGTTCCAATTTTGCAATGAACTTTCGCCGTCGACACGCACTCTCGTCGCTAGGTAACAGCTCGCTGAACAACTTGAGTGTATCTGTCGTCAGCATCGCCTCGCCTTCGACCGATAATGTTTCTTTTGTCATCGACCCTGGCATTGGAGGAAGCGGATTTGTTCCCAATGAATAAGGTATTCGCCTCCGCGCATTTATCAGCGCCGTCTCATACTGGCAATTGGAAAAGTTGAATCCATCACTGCCGTACGACTTCGGTTGCGTAATATGAGTGAACTCGTTCGTAGAAGTGTAGTTTGTGGGCGACGGACTGCGAGAAAGTCCGCAGCTGGAAGACTGAATCACTGACGTCGGCGAGGATGACATCCCTCGACGCGGAAGTATAGCTCTGCTGGAGAC
Organism: Lipomyces doorenjongii; assembly: GCF_038497915.1. Lineage (NCBI taxonomy): Eukaryota > Fungi > Ascomycota > Lipomycetes > Lipomycetales > Lipomycetaceae > Lipomyces > Lipomyces doorenjongii. Next base: position 140,542 of record NW_027118096.1, read on the forward strand.
CGATGATAGTATGGAATGACTAGAGAACGTACACGAGCTAGCGGCTGGAGTCATAGTAAAGCCTTTGAAATACCCGCCACTATGACCTTGCCGACCACACGCTCCCAATATTGGCGTCGATGGCGCTGATCGGCTAATGCATCCTTGCGAGAGAGTGTGCCGTCGCTGAGACATTGGTTCTTGGAGGTGATGCTGCTGGACATAATTAATCGACATATTACTGCTAAGATGGCCCGGAGATCTCGTTGACGTAGCAGAGTCCGCGTCGGCAATTTGGTCGGTTGCGATAGCTGCGGTTTCCCTTTGGGTCCGTACGCTTGCGATTGTCGCTCTGTTGCTTTTCTCAAGATCGGGCATCTCTACTGCGGGTAGTCACAGCGTATACTGGTGAGAGTAGAACAAAAATAATCCTTTCGGCCGGAAACGAAGAACTTTTAGATCAGCGACAACCACCACCGCCGCAGAAACAGCGAGCAATACAAAATATTATGCAGACTGATGGTCTTAATACCAAAGTTCGAGTTTATACACAAGAAGTAGATGAGGCGTTTGTGAGCACTGACTGATATGTAGGCGTGGACTGATACGCAGGTCAGTAAGAATGGACAAATGAAGATCGTGCGTTCGTAAAGTCGGTTTCTCAAATACTGATGAGTGTGGGTGAGCACTGATGAACACGTTACAGTACTGAAGATTCCAAAAATTTAATGTCGGAGGACCGTATCTGATGACGCAGGGACCCGCCTATAAGATCTGGCACCTGTCAGCTCGATGGTGCTGTTAAATATGGCTAGACCCCGGCTCCAGATCGCGCTACTATCCCAGGCAGAATGCGAATAACTTCCCGTGTAATATGGTTCTCTGCTTGCCAAGGGCGAAGCACGCCTTGACCGAGCTAGAACAGACGTGGAAGAAGCGTGCCAGATCAATAAGCAAGGGTCATGGGCGCAGGTAGACTCTTTATGTGAACGAATACTTACGATTACTGCCAATTCAAACGCGCGAGGAAGCAATAGAAGTCGAGGATTAGACAGGTCCCAGGCTGGTAGACGCGAGCAATTGGCGATAGACGGCAGGTCAGTAGAGCAGACACGGGTTCTTTGAGTCACAGGTCGAGAAAAGGTAGCGGGAGGACAAGATATTGCAAGTATTGGTTCAAGTCAGAGCGCAGAGGCCGATTTCTAACTCTCAAAAGTTCCACTCAGCGCGCCGAACTGTGCCTCGTTCAGAGCAAGGTCCGCAGGAACAAAATGTCCCGGCAGGGTAACCTCCCTAAGGTAACCTCCCTGGCACGTGCCTTACCCGGGTTACATTTGGATCGATCCCAAAAATATTCGACGTCGCATGTTGTAGAATGTCTGTATAAGCAGCTAGAATTAAATTATAATTTACAGCTCTAACGAAATACAGGTTGCGCCGGCAGACTCGCGATGAGCAGCCACTAGTGTAAGACCATCCGATGGCGATATGTATGCTTGTCGCGAGCCCACTTCAATAACAAATAATATATTATCAATACCAATCTCACAATCACCTCATTTTGATGACTAGACAACTAAGTGACTAAATTCCAGGGCATAAGCGCTCAGTGCTGGTCAATAACAATTACACGTAAACCCAATGCGCCAGCCAATCTATCCCCTGCCCACATAAACACTATTTATTCCAAACGATTATCCAAATTCAGTCGTCAGTATTGCTTACATACCTACAGCCTTTCAATTTCAGTGTTGTCGTGAAATGCTCCGGAGAAAATCAGCAACAACATCAATCTCGCCATCTTCAGTCACTGGCGGACTACGAGTAGCCTCCAATAGTGCATCTGTATCCATCCAATTCATACCACTGGTGGTGATATCGTCAGACAAAAACTCCTGCCATGAAAGGAGGATCGTCTGCCGCGCTGCCTCGGAATATGATTCAGTGTCGCAAGATCCCGGAGTGGTGGTGTTTCCAGTAATAGGGCTCGCAACCTGTGAAAGGCTAGTAGACGGCCCAAAGAGTGTAGAATACTCCGGGGACCGCGAGACAATTTCACTGCGGGTCTGAGCTAACTGCCATTTTCTCTGGCCAATGATTTCGGTAGCTACGTCCGTGAACTCGTGGGCCAACCCTGACAATCTCTGGAGAACTCCGCTTCCACTCGCTTCTTTGTTCAGTTTTTCCAGCTCCCACGTAATGCACTGCAATGACGACAAATCTGTCTCGTCCAGGTCGACCCCTGAACCGTTATCAGCTATAGCATTGAAAACACCAAAGAAGGGCGCAAAGGGCTGGAACACCAACGCCCAGGAAGTAGTCACGTGGCGTTGTAGTTCGTTCGGCTGGTCATCCAAAATCTGTTTGAACAAATGAAGGGCCTGACGCGAGACTCTGACATAAATTTCCCTCGATTTTGGGGATACTGACGCGTGAACTCGGTGAATCATCGTCAGGCAGACGCAGTGTAGGTAGTGAATCTCTGTAGCCAGACTGTCTGCAAGCTTCTGGCATTCCGGACCACCGCTGTTCCTGACTCCTTCAATCCAAGTCAAATTATTGTTCAACAAAGTGTCAGCCTCATTGTGCAACTTAGTTACTACTTCACCTCGCCTGCGTGTCCGTTCTATAGAACCTTCGGGACCCAAACTGGCCAGTTCGGCCTCCGCAGCCGCAGAGTAGAGTCGTATGTAAATCGCATCGTACATGAATGCAATTTCAATGGACTGCCGGTACTTCCCATAGCCAAGGGTTGCAGGATCTGCAGCCGTATATGCCTTCTGTTGGGGTACTGGGACTGAGCAATCGCGTGTCAAAAAACTTGGCGATCTTCCGAACGTCAACGACATCACCTTATCAACGACAAAGCACGACCAGAATAGACGTAACCGCTCACTGTCTGCGTCTGCGCTCTCGCCATAGACAATACCCGCATCAATTCCACCAGAAATCTCAGGATCATACACTTTCATATCGTTGGACTGACGATGAAGACCCAGGTCGAGACAATGACGAGACGCATGAGATATGATAGTCCAGCACAAGCCGGGATTGTATATCTGCTTAGCGGAGATCGCAGCAATGAACAGGACTTGGATGTTAAGAAGAGAGGGGACAAACAGCACCCGTGCATCGCGTAAAATGAGGAAGATGTTCCGGAATAGAATGTTTTCGATAGGTATGCCGTCGATGACTTTCTCGAAATATGGGAACTCCGCATGCTGTAAGGATTGGATCATCATATAACTTGCGCAGGCCAAATTCTGGACGAAATACTTGTCGTCATAGAAGTTATCACCGCAAATATCATCGCGAATGACTTTGGCAAGCGATAGATGTAGCACAGGATGGATGGAAATCACGTTGTTTATAAAGTCTGCGTTGGTTTATCAAATTAGATCCCATCATATTGAAATCATAAGTGTATACTCACAGTCAAGCAGCTCCAAGCAATGCTTCTTCTCGGGCAGCCAAGGGCGGTGAGAATCAATAGCCAGTGTGTCAGCAACCTCCTCGGACAGACCAACAGTTGTCTTTTCAGCCAACTCGCTCGACCAACTCAGTAACGAGCGATCGCACTCGCCATGTGCAGCTCCATTGGACACCACTCGATTTCGCGCATCCATTGACATGGAGAGTAGTGACGATGTTCCTAGATGACGTAACTGATCATGGACCTTGGCAACTAGGGACGCGCTAGCATTCTCGACCTGGACCGTAGACGAGGGCTTGCCCGTACTTGACAGCGTCAGCTGGGGATTAAGGGTCTTAAAGTGATTGGCACGGTCCAACTGGGCTTGCTGTTGCTGATCCAGCAGGGAGCTCAATTGCTCGAGGTGGTACTCAATTGCACATAGCCTACCCTTGGTTGCCTGGTCAAAGTGCGCTTCTGCGTAATCATTTTGTTGAGGGGTTGCCGGGGCAATCGCGGCTGCACCGCAGTCAAGCACCTTTGGATGCTTGCCTAGATTGTTAACGGCCTCGTCATGGCAGATTCTACGTTTCCGCTTCTTGCGTGCAGAATAGACGCAGACGACGTCTCTCAAAGTGCATTGGAGACAAGGCTCTTTGCGGTCGCATTTGATCTAGATAAAGGTTAGTAATTCTTCCCGACGTAATACAAAATTACAGAGAGACTGACCTTTCTTGATCTGCAACAGTCGCACTGGAGTGGACAGAGATAAATTAGCCATTAACTGCAGGGAGTTGCAAAAAAACAGGAGCAGAACATACAGCCCTAGACGAGGAGTTCTCGGCAAGAGAGGTAGCATTGGGGTCGAGCGATGAGATGGTCATCATGGCCACGCCGCCTCGGAGGGTATGTACAAGGACGAATGGCCGCGGAGTTGACACAGAGCCGCGTTATATTACACAAGGAAGACCGCGATAATTAAGAGTCACTGAAGGTATGAGTATCAAGGCGCTGTATACTATTACGGACATGAGGCGGCGGGGGGAGCGAACCAGACTCGTTACTCGTTCGATGAGTCTTCCAAAGGCCGCGGAGTTTTAGCCAGTCGATGATGTCTGCGGCGGCGCCGCACAACTTTAGTCTCGCTGGTTAAGTTAAGAAATGGAACCGTGTAGAACAGTCAGGCACATCAGGCCAGACATAGTATCAACGGTGCATTTGTCGGATTGGTCGGCAATCCGGCTGTAAGTATGGTGATATCACTGATATGACTTAATTCAATCCTGTCAACATAAACCGAATTTCAGTAAGGAATCAGCATGATTTTCTTTGCCGACTACTCAAAAAAAGCATGCATATACTTTACACAATGCCATTAATTACGTGACAAATCTTTGCGGAATGCCATTCCAGTGACTTGATGTAGTCTCTGACTCTCTCACTCTGCCTGATCCATTTACTGGGATAGGCCGCCATATTCATCAATCTCTTTTAGAGATATTTTGCCACCAAGTTCCGGTAACAGAATATTATCCCAAAGAGGCAACCCTAGCCCTAAAGTAGTTTCTTGCGGCGATTTTCTAAAACAAATATTTTGTAAGATACATTCAAACTTCCGTAGCTGTTAGGTTAAGGTTTAATTAATGTCAAACTCTCTGGCGGCGTTGAGTAGGCAAGGTGGTAGCCGGCCTTATGGTTGGCCTTAGTTCAAAATGCCTGTCACTCTTCGTCAACGCCAAAAACAAGCCACATTGACTGCTGATGCATCCTGTATAGTAACAATAGGTGTTGTCAAATTTATACTCTCTTGCCTTGCAACACATTGTGTCGCTGTGTCCGTCGAAGATGCTTATGCGACAACTTGCATACCGGAGAGGTTGGTGGTCTATGGCGAGGGACTTTATGGCGAGGGACTTTGGACGGTTACAGTTTTATCTGCCTCCGTGACAAGAGATGTAGTTTTTCATTTTGTGCATCTCTAGAATGAGACTTTGTTTGACCAGAGACTCTTTTGCGTTCATGTGGACAAGAAGTGCGGCTATTTAAATATTTCGGTCTTATAGACAGCACGTTTATACCAACCAGGCGTCCGACCGAGAAACCAAAGGCTTGTGGTATAAGTATGATCATGACTTTATGACATTAGTGTAACTGCCAAGTTTGCAGCAAGAACATGGGCGACTGGGGAGGGCGAGAACAGAGAAAATCCGTTGCCAGAAGACTCTTTCTTGATCCAAACTTACTTGCCTAGGACGACTTGTAAACAAGCTTCTCGATGCAGACTTTCTCCGCAGACGAGTTACTTGATGGCGAGGACCCCACGCAAAACGTATTAAAAATTGGCGACCACCACGTGTATCAGAGGTGAACGTCAGCAGCAGTTCTAAGAGAAGAGAGGTTATCTGCTTTGTAAAGAGGCACATGCACTTTAACATGTAGTGGTACAAGATTGAAAGGTAACATCAAGGTTTGAGCTAGTCCAAAGTAAGGATATGTTTATTGCCTAAAGTGGGATAAGTAAGGGTACTCCCAGAAATTCCTTAACGTAAGACTGCTAATTCCTAAGTAGGCCGTGCGCTTGGCGGTGCTGACCTAATAGGTAATTTTTGTTAAGGAACTTTTAAGGAACTTAGTGGCAAAACGTCTCTTTACTATTAATTAAACCGTCTTCAATCTGGTCCGTTTTTGTGACAAACTCGTTGCTTAAAATTGTTCCAATGTTTGTTAGCACCGAGTCCGGGTAACATATCGGATACCCGCGCATCGGAAAGCTTAACTTACCGGTTTCTTACACCGAACTTGACATTATACTAAGCTTGATAATATTTATTGGTGACGCTGTAGATTGCGATTGCGACTGTGGCTTAATTCGTTGCCAAAAATGTATACCGCTGGCAGCCAAATCCTTTCAATATCTCTGAGAGCCAGTCGCGGTCTGGTATGCATTTCTCATGTCTGTATGATTTGTTCACTAATTATATTATTAGGGTGCTTCCCGTTCACTAAGTCGGTCACTGAATGGAGGTCTAGTTCGGTCGCATTCATGGCATATACAGCTCCCAGGTTTACTAAATGAGCCACTCAGCGTGAGGTTGTTCTCGTTCGGACGTACTCCTCCAAGCTCAGATTTGGACCAGAACCAATCTGCATTAGCGAACACTTCTCCCTCAGATATGCTACCTTCATGGAAGCCTAATGGAGTATCAGAATTTGTTGAAGATGTTCCTCAACCAACTCCTGAAGCTTATAATACCGACTTAAGCAATGTGGCAATCACGGAACCTGGGCCTGAAACCGATGTTTTACAAACTGTCGTAACCTACGCAGGTCACAGTAGTAGTGATCATATTGGATATTTAGAATCTATCGGGCTAGCAAAATCATGGATTTGGCCCGGAGATGTTTGCCAGCATTTGTTGGAGTACTTTCACGTATACACCGGCCTGCCGTGGTGGGGCACTATTATCGGGGCAAGTTTAGCTGTGCGAGTGTTGACACTCCCGTTGTATTTGAAGTCGTCAGATATGACTGCGCGTGCGGCTATTGCCAACCCTATCATTAATGAGATGACGATGGAGCTTCTTAAGTCGGGGCAGGTACCGATGGGAGAAATTCAGAAGAGGCGAAAAGAGGTGCTCAGAGAGCATGGAGTAGATACGAGGTGGATGCTGGCGCCACTGTTATTGAATCTGTTTTTTGGCATGGGATTTTTCTTTGGACTCGAGCGTATGGCCCATGCGGATATGCCTGATCTGAAGACTCAGGGCGCGTATTGGTTTGAAGATTTGACGAAGAAAGATCCCTACTTGGTGTTAAGTGTAATTCCTGCAATTTTGTTTATGATTTTGTTTAAGGTTAGTGATGCTCTGTGATCTGCGCAGATGATAGCTAATTAGTGCCTAGGGCGGCGGGGAGACAGGAGTACAGTCGATGAGCCCTAAGATGGTGAAAATCTTCATGGCGTTACCTTTCATTTCGATCTTGTTCACTATGAATCTTCCGACTGCAGTGTTACTGAATTTCACGGCGTCATCGCTTGTAGGTGCTATCCAGGCAACAGTACTGAAATCACCTGCATTTCGGCGAATGGCAGGTCTAACACCGATTGTGAAACGAAAACCGACAAGTGCCGAAAGTACGGAGTCGATGCGGAAGCAGATGCAGGCGATGGTGGATGCGCTCAAGAAAGCTGCAGAAGAAGAGGCGAAAAAGAATAAGAAGTTGTAGATTTGTATAGTACCATAAATTGAATGGATCATAAGCTAATTGGACATGAGTATGACATTGGCCTTCTTCGATTGGGTCAAAGATGGGTTTTAGTAGCTTCATCGTCACAGAAACATGTATATAGTTTTGTTTGAGTTATGCCGTTTTCAAAATTTTGTGACCTAAATATGACGTAGCTCCAAGCTGATGGCTTCGTCCCTTGCAAGCACTACCTTTGGCCCCCGTGCACCGGCGCTTTTTGTCATGTTTTCTCGATTACCTGTCCCCCCAACGCTATCCACGTTCGGAGCCAGCGGTTCGGCTATTTGATTAGGAGACGCATACGGATCGTCCTAGCCTATTGCCTACATCAGCTCGAGCCGGGATGGCTCGCAAAATTTCTCTTTGCCAGGAACAGGCGTGCGTTGCTTGATGTTATCGAGAATGTGAAGCCTACCGTACCACCACTTGCTTTTGTTTCTGCATTATTGCTTGACACAAATCTTGTTTAGAAACCTGGAGTATGGCGAACAGAGCTTCGGGCGATGTCGCCGCCATTCGACAGAAATTTAACCAATGGTCAACATTCCCATGCGCACTGACACGACCCGTCCGGCGGATATGAAGTGGGCCAAGGAGATAAATTGAATGCGCAGAGAGTCCTTGGATATGGCCGATTTGAGCGAGGACGTCCTCGACCTCTGGGAGGGACTGGTGATACGGGCACCAGAGACGAAGATATTGGCGCAGCGCCGCAACTCTGGCGCTAGCTCGGATCACCAACTACGACTCCCCTGTCAGTAGAATAGGACTGAAAATATCGGGATCATCCCTAGGAAAACGTAACCTGCAGTCGATGGCACAAGAAGCTGGGACGTCTTGCAGCGACGTGCACGGAGCCTTTGGGGGAATAATGGATGCCTTCCCGTAGCACGAGAATAAGCAGATTCACAGACGAAATTCGCAAAATCGCCGACCTTCGCACTGAATCCTTGCTTCGTAACGACAAGATCTGTGAATTAGGGAGTCTGGCCGCGCGAAACTATCTACGGAAGTCACTCAATGACTGGCGATTTGTGGCCGCTGTCGCTAATGTGGTAAATGTCGCCAATGGAGGCTGAGGGCCACATACGGAAAGAGGAGCCAAAAGTTCAGCGTTGGCTGATTACTGATTTGTTGAACGGGTAGGGTAGTCTCGCACCACTGCGAGCTGATTCTGTTTATTTTACGAGCTGGCTCTCTAGCTCTTCCTGGACTTGAGACGTCCTTTTGTTCGTCACGGTCGCGTTCTGTCTTTTCTCCTTACCTCCTACCCTCTTACATCCTGTTTCCTGCACAGCTACCTCTATCTTTTGAGCCTATGTCTGACGAAGACACTGACGACTTGATCGACTTGATCGCTAAAACAGAGGATTTAGCAGCAAACCGGTTAGAGTTGCGGTCTCCCTTAACTGGCGGAAGAACCATTTCGCTCATACCTGTCAACTACTTACAGGAGCATGATCGAGCCGGTCGTGCTCTGTGCCAACAACTTGGGGATGACACGGTGGTGTTGTCGAAGTAAGCGATTTACAGGGAGACAGCTTTACCGGGACTGGGTGAATTTGCTGGATATAATGAAAATTGATAATAGCGCTGTTGTAGTCTCATACGGGCATGCGTTTAAGAATCCACGCTAGTCTATTAAAATAAAACCAGTGGAGCACAGTCTGAGATGGCGCTACAGTCGAATCCTTGCTCTTTGTATTGCAAGGCACCGGCATTTCAACAAAAGCAAAGCTGGAAGAATGTGTGTAGAATCAATAACTTGCGTGATAAGTCGATAACAGTTGCAAGTAACTCAACTTGCTAGATGCTTGATGATTGCTTGACCAAAGAGGCAAATCGAGGAGTATATTCTATTGCAAAATCGGATCCCTCGTTTGCTTGTCTGATGTCCGGCACCATTTGCAGCAAGTACATAAAACGATCAACAAAATTTAACGAGTTCGCGTTGCTTGTATCCGGTTGTACACCACAAGTTAGCTTCACACTGAGCATCTATTATGAGCGCTCAGGCCTTCTGGTGGACGCCGCTGAATAAATGTAACGAAGAATTTTCACGCCTGAACCCGAATATTGCTGCTGCCGTTGCCGCATGATTGTGTTGTGTTAAGTACCGAAAGTAATATACCCCCTTATACAGACGACTCGGACCCTACTACGCAGCAGTAATGCTGAATCCTCGTGTTAAAATCATGGGTTGTTACGGAGAGAGTGCTGAAGATGGTAAGTTTATTGTGAAGGTAGAGGAAGAGCTTCATGTGATTTTGCCTCTCAAGTAGAGCAGCGGCCACTATAATCATCACTAAGACGACAACTTAAGAGGACAGGATGTTGCAAGACTACAGCCCCGAAGAGAGCAGCGTTATATGATGTAGATCACTACTTTTATAACAACGAACGTATTGCGGTTGCAGGAGTGTAACCACGAAAGAAAAGGGCTGGCTCTGCTACTGGTCCATCAGGGAGAGTTTCCTGGATCGTGTCACCAACACACGAAACTCTTGCGATAATCCCATAACATCGGAAGTTGCTGTTGTGAGGGTGTTTAATAAAGGACGAGATTTGTTAGATCTCAGGAGGCAGTCAACGAGGAATGAGGATGCTAATGCTGATGAGAGATGGATATGAGGCTGGGGATAAGCGGTCGTTGGAGGCTTGACGGCAAGACATGGAAGAGGATTTTATAGTTCATCAAGCTGATCGGAATTTAGCTGTGATATGTGCTAGAAGTGGGAATTCAATGTCGGCCGAAGTGGGTTGACATAGTCATTATGTTAAGGACTAAACACGAAGAGTGACGAAGAATTTGTAAAGTGTGCTCTCTGTAACTCATAAATATCTATGCTGAAGGCTTTTGCACTGATGTGCACTTTACTGACTAATTACCTCTTACTTAGTCTTACTGTCTCAGAGCCGAATTCTTGCCTCGATGATGAAGATCATGTGGAATCTCGGAGATACGGTAATAATATTTACCCTCAATATCTTACATCGGCATCGCCTGCAGTTCTTGTAGCTTATTTTCCGACGACGGCCATACTTCACGACTTCTTCGAATAACATATTTCCACAATTGCAGACATTATTTCGCATTCCTTCCATATGGGTTCCTATTTCGACTGAATTTTCAGATACTTTACAGACGAATTCAAAGCTGATGAATACGACAGCATGCCCCTAAATGCATCAGTATCGGTGTCATTAGCTGGGAGAGGAATTTTGTGTCTACTAAAAGACGCCTGGATAAGTGAGTGGTCATATCCGAATCTGCAGCCTAATTGCCCAAAACCAATTGCCTCTCTGTTCTGATTAAAATGGCCTTCTCGATGAGATTTTCTGGCCAGGCTCTGAAATTAGATTTCACACGGTTGACAGTTGCCTCGTGCACATCGCATCAAGTATGGTGCTCACTGGTGAGACCTCAAACACTTGACACAAAAGAGCAAGTACCCATCCGTTGTAGTATTGGATTCTGTGTTTCCACATCGCCTGCTGTTTTGGCCGGCAAGTACAATCCATAAACAGATCCAAATCCATTCTCTATCTAGCGTTGGATGCTGTTTGCACACCAACGACGGCATACCGCTGCAGGTCGGCCGTCTTAGGCCACAGAGTTCTTGTCTTCATGACTTCTAGTAGAATTTTATTTCGAAAACACTCATGGAAATTCAAATACGTCCTGCAAAGAAAAGGTGCAAAACCAGTCCCAACGCCACCAGCATCAAGACATACGGGTACGCTTGCCGATGGACGGACACGGTCGTGCATAACTTTAGTGCGGCATTCCATGCATGTCGGAATGCGCAATCTAATGCCTAATTACGTAAAGATGAATGTCTTCGCATAAGAGAAATCACGTAGCATCTGCCACGGGCTCTTATTTGGGGCAAGGACACCAGGGGGACTGACATAAAGTGGGTTCTTGCTAGCCTTGAATGACCGCAATAGCGCGACGATAATTGCTATCACAAAGGATCATCCTTTGTTCTTGATCAGAGCATTGTTGTCGTACCTGTCGTTCGTTACGCCTTCTGTATCTTGTAAGGCATAATATATCACATGTGACTTAATTCGGAGTCGGAACTACCAGAAGGACAAAACAACTATGATGATATGCCTTGTTTCTCGTCCGGTGATGATCAGTCTCCTTCACTATTGTACCTGTACGTTTTATAATGCGAAACACCAATCGGTCACTTTCAATGTATATGTGACATATCAAATATGCCACAATGTGTTCTGTGTCCTGAAGGGCTTATCAAATGTAAGTACATGGTACCGGTAACCAGATTCATTGTCTTAACAATGAATGATACATGCTATTCTTTGATTGTTGGAAATCGATGAATCAAATCCTCAGTCAGCAATGGAGAGATCGATCAAGTGGAGACCTCTGTAGGAACGGGCAACGACAAGATGTGCACAAGACTAAGAATGGCTTCCCACTCATTCATGTTATACACTACATCCAATCCCAGAATCATGGATACGACGCAGCACTGATCCTTTACATATGATCACACCGTTGAAGATATGTGTGGAGAGAATCTAATCACCATGCAGTTGCTCGACATGTGGATCCGGGAGCTCGCATCTGTTATTCCTAGGAAGGGATGACTTTCTGAGTGAGTCAAGTACCATTAAGCAAACCCGATATTGAGTGAATGCTTTCGCAATTAAAGGTTTCTATACGCTATAGAATAAGTTACGAAATGCGCAGCTTGCTTGACAAAGACATTTCTGCAGCAAGGAAGGTTGTCGCGAGTTCACTAAGACTTAAAAAGATTCTGCTTATATCAAACACATAGTCGTAAGATGTGCGGTCTTTAACAAATAGAAGTGGCAGCATGAGTCTGTAAAATACTCAAACTGACTGGGGGCAGATCCTATGCGAAACCTGTATCTTATCTCTCCATTCTTCTTTCCCCAGTTTATGTCCGAATCTAATATCAATGTCATCTTGTGAAATGAAAGATAACATTGACTTCATTTTGTATCTAATGGACTTACAGATATAGTGAAATTGACATATTCAGCCACCCTGTATCAAGAAACTTGCATGGTACCTCAAAGATCGTAACCAGCCTAGTTCTCGGATGACCTCATCGTACTCTTTTTACAACAGTTTTCTGCTGATGCGTGCTTCGGTATTACGCTGCGGCAATTAGGAGAATAATTAAACACCTTCCTGCCGGCGCGGAGACGATTAGTTAGACACGCGTCGTGTTCGCGTCCTCCGAACGACTGCCATGTGGGTAACAGAGAGCTATACATCATTCCTATGGATTACTACTCTTATTCACAGTAAGTGTCTATTGGAGAGACTTTGGAAAACGTCATCGAATTTCCGTGGGTTTAAGGCACTTTCTCACAGCCCTCCCTGGACAGGCAAGTGTGGAGGTTAAGGAATTCCCGCAGTACGTGCGCTAACAGTAAACCCGACTCAGGATAGCTCAACCGTTGGCGGTACAGACGTGCTACAATCTCACACTTCTACAAGTGCTCGTCGCGTCTACTTACAGACTACAATCACACTGATCTCAATGGTCAATTCGTTTCGCATAAACCAAGTAGCTTGTCTTCCGAGTCCAGGTGATATTTCGAAGTCCACATCGTAAGCTCGAATATTCTAGTCACGCGTCTACTCGAGCATACGATATTCAGAAAGTCAAAGGAACTAGTTAAATGAGTAGTGGTATTTCACCGGCGCCGAAGCTCCCACTTATTCTACACCCTCTATGTCTTTTCACAATGTCAAACTAGAGTCAAGCTCAACCATTTTTACACTACCAACCATTTCAATGAGTCATTTCCTACTCATTCGGTCTTTGCTAACTTCGGGGTGTGAGCACTCAATTAGCAGACACCCTTTCGGATGGGATTAGCACGTACCTTAAGCCAGCTACTAAACTGACCGGAAGTAAGTAACTTACTTTGAGAGTTGAGCACAAGTGCATTAATTATTGTTAATTGTGGAAATAGGGCTGGACACGATACGATATTGCCGGATTTTGCGTATCGCTATCGCATATCGTATCGCTCGCCAGAAAAGATAGCAATATTATCGCCCTATTTTATCCCCCGATTGGCGATAATGCTCAAAGATAAATACCGAGATTAATGTAACCCTATTAATAATAGGGTTTAAGGTTTAACAAGGAGGGCAGAGGAGGACTTATTAAATATGCTCTTAGTAACCCACAAATATCTATCCTGGGGACTCTGTTAGTTTACTATTTACTTAGTCTTTCTGTCTCAGGCCGCTTTCATTACCGTGACGAGGATCACCGAAACCTCGGCGGCATGACACGATATTCAACATCAATATCGTATATCGTGTCTCGGAACTCCTAATTTGAAAGTTAAGGCGGTAGGGACCTGTCTCAAGATAACTCAGAACTTTGTATCCTATACTGGGTCATATAACAGTATAATATCAACAAACAAACAAATTTTTATACGTATGATTAAGTTATCCTTTAATTTTTGTGCCTCACCGCCCCTTTTGAAATTATTACCATATATGATATCACGTGATTCGTATGCTCCCGGGACCAACACCTGCACGAAACGACTTAACTGCCCTGCAGAGGCTCGGTCGCCACTGTGAAATATGGCTTCGCCATAATATATTAAGAAGCACATAGTTCCTAGACAACGAATATTCGTGAAGAGTCGCTGAAAAAGTTCATAGTAAACCGTCCTCGCTCACACCAAAAGTCAACCCATTGCCTGCAACAATGTTAAGCCATGGTATTTGGACCACCTTGCCTTGAAAGATAGCCGTTGGTGGTGGAGTCTACGCCAGCTTCGAGAACACCTTCTCTTTCGGCGGACATGACAACCTTTGTGGTTCCGATAAGACTGTTTCGTCGAAGTTATAGATATTATTGTCAGCAATCTAATAGGTCTGAATGGCTTTGAAAGGCCTGAATAGAATTCGTCCTTCCTTACTTGCATCGGCTAAACCCGTTGAAGCAACAGACACGTAAAAAATGAAGACGTGATCCGCTCGCTCGGTTGATCCACTGTATTGCCAATCACATTATATGGAATTCAGTTAACTCAATAAGAAGCGATGACAATCTGGGAGTAAACGTGATATTCACACTTGCATATTTGAGAAGTTCACACTGTACATACACATACTAGTTCTGCTCATTTTATGACGCAGCACATACATTTTGCACAAAGATATTAACAGGGATTGCCTTGTTAACTGCAAGTGGAGCGGCAAGAGCTCAATGTTGAAATCTGACACCTTCGGTGGCCGATTTGTAATTTGTAAAGCATCTTTTGGATTGGTCAGTGCATATATTATTTGGAACACGACATCACAGAGAGCGGGAATCCCGCTGATCTCAATCCAATTGTTTGTAAAGAAAGTGCTGTCGAAGAGTTCGAGTTTTGGGAACGCGCTCGCATTGGACGGCAAATTCCATCTAGAGCCAAATATTGGCGAGAGACCAATAACGACCAAGTACAATGATGGCAAGATGAAAAGAAAAAGGACGAGAAATTGTTTAAAGGGAAGTAATTGAGGTCAGTCTTAAAGTTTCAGCAGTCATTCTTGCTTTTGGTTGTTGCACTCACTATTTCTTGGCCAATAGAAGTTCGGAGGCCGGACAAGGACGTTGGAATATGGTTTTTTTTCGGAACCGTTATAGTCAGCATCACAAGTCATAAATGATGTAGGAATTTCGCGCTTTCTTATTGGCGTTGACCAGTGCCCTGCAGTGTAAGTTGGTCATTTAAATTACCGCCTGATGGATTGTAAATTCTGCGGACTTCTTCACCTGATCAACTGGGACATTCGTTGGACTTGGCGGGCTCACTGTGTTGGCGCCTTAGATAGTTTTAATTTTTGCTGTCGTACTCGGACTATAGTCTTTGGCGTGTCAGACACAATCGCTCGAGATCCTTGATGCTGAGCGGATTAGGTATGACGACTAAGCGACAGGCGACTAAATAACTGACTGGGTCATACAAAACGGGGCCCAGTTGCTCTATTATTTACATTGAGTATTTGAGGAGACCATGTTTCTCGTTTCGCAATTTATTGTGCAACGCGTATAACATGATCCAGCGGATCACCTCTTCTTTTCGCAACGTCCTAGCCATACCCAATGGATCCAAGGAACGAAGAATAAATTCTCAGAGCAGCAATTCAGGCCCAAAAATGAACCCGAAATCTCATGCAACTTATTAGATGTCTCCTTCACTATACTCATCACTTCTCTAAACTGGCGCAGGTCACGACGCGATTATATCACACTGACTCGAAAACTCACTGAAATAGCAGAGGAAGTGCTTCTAGAATGGTGAGTTACGACGCATAAGCGGATACTTCCTCCTAGAGTTACGGAAGTGCAAAATGGCAAATTTATTTCTTGTCAAGTGTGTTGAATCAACTTCTCACAAAGAGAAATAGTGCATAATAGTAGAAATCCCGAGTTGAAGTCACAAATACTCCCGAAGATATGACAATCAACACACAAAAAGCGAGAATCCCGAGATTACCACAAAATGGTTCGATCTCGTACTGAAACGAATGGGATAGCTATAACTTTGACGAAACAGTCTTAAACTGTGTAAGACGGCGATCGCACTGTGAGCCTACCAAGCCCAACGAATGTCGCAAGTTTATCAAATGAAGAAGTCCGCAGAATTAGCAATCTAGTGACTGTGACCAATTCCCGCAACTGCAGGGCACTCACTGTACAACGTCAAAAAGAAAGCGCGAGACCTAGATCATTTAAGCCTTACTATGTTGACCGGTACAGAAGGTCAACGCATACACCACGCCAGGAAGAAATTGTCCAGCGACAGACGCAATGAATAGGCGATCGGCGCTTTGCAAAGAGATTGGACATTCCCGTACGTGTAAGCCGGATAAAGAACAATTTTATTGCCTATAAAGTTATAACGTGTATCTTCGCTGTGGATTGCTATTAGAAAAATATATAGAACGGTGGGTTTTAGTGATCCAGGCATTGTGTTGATCCGCTGGCGAGAATGCCAAACACGGTATTATGATAGATAACTTTAAATATGCGCAGTGAAATTTTGATAAAACACAAGCTGAAAACAACGCACAACTGAACCAAGACGATGCTGCCAAGGGGAGTAATCTGATATCAATCAATTCGAGGCTATCAGGAAGCCTGCGATGTGATTTGTATTTCTTAGTGGCAAACGTCGCAGTCTTACTATTGTATATTTGCCATGCCATGCGAGCAAAATGGCGGACGCGCTGGACCGGAGTCTGACAAAATGCGTCAAACCTTGCCTTCAACGTAAGCGTAGGAATAGTCGCACTCAGCCCGTGCTTGTCTCTTGGCCTGGCCCCAAAGGCCTTCTATGACCCCCATTCGCAATGAATCTACGGATATATTGAGAACAGGTGCCCACGCAATCTAACAGCAATCTCAAGGACGGTTGCGATAGAAAGTCGGCTTGCTGAGGTAACACGTGAGTTGCATTACATCGTCTGAGACATTTCGGCCGCCTACGTCTGACACAGCCGGGGGGGGGGGG